>NC_084947.1:1546687-1691687 GCF_949316205.1 Platichthys flesus
AGGACAATCACCTTGCACACAGTGAAGGATGAGTTAAAGGAGTCCTTTTGCAGACAGTGTGGCCCCCCCCCTCCCCCACAGGGCCCCTGCTCTGAACAGCATGGAGCCAGTGCATGAAGAGACAAAAGACACTGAGTCGGAGTGAATCTGTAAAGTTCTCCAAGATGCTCGGAGCGACCAAGAACCTTTAAGATCCTGTGAGCCAGTGAGAACTCAAGTGTTTAGATGCTCTGTCAGCTGCAGCATCTTCAATGTGAAAGTGACATATTTGCATATTTGCACTATTGTTGTTTTATTTCTCCTCAGCTGTTTATATATATATTTAGATATATATATTTTATTTTCTATTTCAAATGTTGATTATCTATTTTATACTATTTCTATTTTATTTTATTTTATTTTATAGGTTGTAATTATTTGAGCATTGCTAGAAGAGAGCCTGAGACTCAAGCATTATGTTAATGTTAATGTTATTGTTGTGCATTTGACAATAAAAAATCTTAAATCTTGAATCTTGACTCTTGAATCTTGACTCTTGAAGATAAGCCACTAATCAAAGATTTGTCCAACTCAGAGAAGAACTCAAGACTCAAATTATCCAGAAGGAAAGTGAGTTAGAAGCCAAGAGGAAGGAATCAACAACTCCAGGTCGATATCCAGCTGCCAGGTTTTACTGAGGAACAAAAAGTTAATCTTCTCCCAAATGAACTTGACATTGAGGAGAAGTGTCCGATCAGATTCAATCAGGACAATTGTGACATATGACTCATCCTGAGACGGTGGAAGACCAGGAACAGACCGGCTGATTGGCCCATTCGACCTTCCAGGCATGAGTGAGCTGCACATCAATCTTCCATCGGGGTGTAATATGCACACGTGAATATTAATAAAACAAAGAGCTCTGTTACAGCAGCGACGAGGACAGATGATCCTTCCAGAGCAGAACTGACAGCACCGACAGCTGATGGTCCCGTTCGGGCTCCGGCTCCTGACACGAGCTTCACTGAGCTCGGAATAAACTCTGAATAAACTCTGAATAAACTCTGGATAAACTCTGAATAAACTCTGAATAAACTCTGAATAACCTCTGAATAAACTCTGGATAAACTCTGGATGCTCTTTGTGCTGCAGCAGTGACGCTGCTCCAGGGTCCAGACGAGTTCTTCTTCTCAACTAAGGTCACCTTCACAGATTCAGACAGAAAGCAGCAACCAGCCCGTTCCAAACAGGAAGCTTCAGACAGTTCACTGCCCTGCTGCATCAGAAGGTAACAGATCAAGACCTGGAGTGTCAGATAGAAGAGGCACAAGGTGACGGGCAGCAGGATGGAGTCTGTTTCTGTAATGTGAAGAAGCAGCAGTTGTTGCAGTTGTGTTGCTTCCTCATCATTATAATTGAGTCCAGTGTCATTTTCTGAAGAAACATCAACATCGACTAAATAGCAAGAGAGCAAGAGGCCAGGATTCTAATTCCCTCAGTGCTGAGACGATGAATATCACGCTTGTAGAGATCACTCGTGTTGTGATGAGTCAAAGGAACCAACACAACCACATTCTGATCTGGAGTCATGTAACCACCAATCAACGCTGTGGAGGAGATTTAATATCTCACAGCTCCGGCAGAGCTTTGTCTCATCTGTGAGTTTAAAACCATCACAGAGCTTGACTGATGGTCCACGTCATCATTTTACCCAGATACACAATCAGAGTGTGGGCGGAGGCTGTGCGATGCCAGCACCCACACATTCTGGAGGAGGAAATGGAGTCGGGAATTGGCTGTCGTCTCCGGCATGAAGTGATCTGTCACGGCTGAGAAGCTGCAGCGGCTCCCTGGTGTCTCCACCCGGAGGAGCAGTGAGGAGAAGGATGGATGCTCCACGGCCCAGGGGGCGGAGCTAACCTTTGAGTCGTCCCTGGGAGGCGGGGACACTAACGAGACAAGGGATAAAACTCCAAACTGAGCAGATCGATGGACGTGTATTTATATTAACTTGTTTTCTCTTTTGGCTCCGTCCTGCTGAATGTGTAGTACATATCATCTGGTGTCATTTCACAAAGATCAAACTCCACTTTAACCAGAACCTAAATAAACATGGACGTCTCCATCGCCCCCTGGTGGCTGTCTGCAATACAGCTCCCAAACACTGTCTCCTCTGTGTCACCTGATCGGCCGAACTTCAAAGTCAAAGAACACATCTGATAAAATGTTCTTAAAGTCATTTAAGGCTGTTCATGTTTCTGATCATTTATGTTTTAATTAATTATTTGACGCTATAGAAGTGAAATGTCACAACTGACATCTCTGGCTCCAGATGTGCAAGATGGCAGCTTCATATCTTGGGTATTTTGGAAGGTAGGATAGAGGGAGGAAGAGGAGGAAGAGGAGGAAGAGGAGACACATCCTCCATCTTTATCTACAGCCGATGTTTACAGCAGCAGGAGGGAGTTCCTCCACTAATGTCCTCAAACATCTTCTCTGTCTGGACACAAACCAGACCCAGAGTTAAAACTGCAGCTCGTCAGACACGAGAAGTTTCTCCTCTTCGTCTTTCAGGCGATCGACTGAAGCACACACACACACACACACACACACACACACACACAAACACACACACACACACACAAACACACACACACACACACAAACACTTCTTTCCTCTAATCCTGTCTCTTAAACAGTCGTGTTCCCGTTTGCTTCACCCAGGTGAACGAACAGAGGAGGACGAGCTGTCCTCAGTCCAGCCTGCACGTCCCTCCTGCTCAGGACACACGCTCTGTCCCTTTGAGGACGCCGTCCCTTTATTAAAACCTCCGTGCAGACCAGGTGTGTTTGAAGAATCCAACACTGTCATTATATCCTGTGGACTGAAGCAGATGCCTTCGTGGAGCCCGTGTGTCCACAGGCAGTGAGGAGGTTCATCCACAGTCCATGACATGAATATGAATATTTAATAAAAGTCTGTTTATAACTTATTCCAGATCAATCACTCTGTTATCTGCTCATCCGTTGATTGCTTTGTCCGTGAAAGGCCAGAAATTAAATGAGAAATGTCCGTCATCATTTCCCAAAGTAGACGGCTGCATCTCCTCCTCCTCTCCTCCTCCTCCTCTTCTTCTTCTTCTCTTCCTCTTCTCCTCTTCGTCTTCGCAGCATATTTGTCTGTGGCGTCTGCTCTGACCCTGACAGATTCATTTCTGGTCCACGCACTAAACAGACAGAAACCAGAGCTCAGCACTGGTTTATATCACAAGAGCTTATCAAGACATCCCTCCCAGTGGCCGTCCCTCTGACATTCATTCAACATGAAGGCCGTCTCCCACACAGGCCACTGGGCCGGGCTTCACCCCCACACAGGCCACTGGGCCGGGCTTCACCCCCACACAGGCCACTGGGCCGGGCTTCACCCCCTCACAGGCCACTGGGCCGGGCTTCACCCCCACACAGGCCACTGGGCCGGGCTTCACCCCCCCGCTGCTGCTGCTGAGGCAGATCCTTCCTCTTCCTCGGCAGCGTTCGGCAGGCGGCTGCAGGCTGAACGCTGCCTGCTCGCCTGCCGGCTGCTGTAAAGACTTCCAGACAGCAGCCTGCCTATAATTAAGAAACAGTAAAACCCACACCTAGTGAGGGCGAGGGCGAGCACTGCAGATCAAAGACCTCTGGCCCTCCACGACAGGCTGTTCCATCAGCCGCCACTGCTGCTCTGCTGAGTGTTTGATGTGCACGCTCCACATTTAGGCTGCCAACAACACAACAGAGGACAACGTCCTGCACAGGCCCAAACTGTGGGGTTTCAGAGTAAAGTGCAATTAGCAAAGTTTACTTCTGTAGCTCAGTGCAGGATCATTACTCTCTGGTTTTCAGTCATTTGGTTGTTTTGAAGTAAAAGAAATTATCTCTGTGTCAGTGTTTATCAGAGAATCAAGGAGATTCATTTCAAAATAATGGTTTTATTTTAATAAAAGGCAAGTGAAGCTACAGTCGACACTGAAAATGAAATTGCAGTTCTTCAACTTTGTCTCATTTCATCCAAAATATGCATCATTCCTGAACGACAGTGAAGAGGAAACTTGGTGAGAGAATGATGACTTAGATCCTGGCTACTTGCTGAACTCCAGTGAGAAGTGTTTTAAATTAAAAACCTTCAAACTGAATCTCTTCTGAACAGAGAGGCTAGCCCCTGATAGCAGAGCACAGACTGACGCCGAGCCGAGCAGCCGGCTCAAATTATCCGTCCACTGGGAGAAGCGAGTGACCAGTGACGCTCCTGGCATCTTCAAAGTGACATCCTGCCATAATAGTATTTACAAAGCAAAACTCTCACATCCTGTGTGCCCCCCCCCCCCCCCCCCCAGGCCTGACTCTCCTGTGAGCTTCAACTATAAACGTCCCAGAGAAGAAAGACGGAATCTGTCCGAGTGACAAACGGCTTCCCGCCGGCTGCAGTCGAAGGAAAGGGACAAACTGAGGAGCTCCGAGCAGCGGCACCATCTTTGTTTGTGTGCTTCACGGACATTGGGGTATTTCTAGATTACAGATTATATTTAGGATCCAGATTTTTGCAGCTTGTTCCTGCACTGTTGAAAAATCTCAGAAAATGGGAGATTCACTATTAAAGCAAGTGTTATACTGGATATTTGCAGGGAAACAAGAAATAGATCATGTCAGCTTGGACTGTGGACAATTGATGTCTGTGAACTGAAGCCTGTGAAGGACATGAAGTGTCCCCGCTGATACAAAGAGAGTATAAATGGCTTCAGGTTTCCATGCTGGTTGATTGTCTCACTCATTAAATGAGTTATTGAATGAATTCACTATCCCAGGGTCGAGGACTCCGAGGCCACAACAATTCAAATCTACATATTCTGCATTTTAACATGAATCAGAATTTGGTTCTTCTGTCTCCCACGTGAACCCTGCCTCAGGAGAAGAAGCTCCACAGAACAGCAGCACTGGGATCAGCTCTTATCACCAGGAGCTCTCTTCTTCATCGCTGTCTTCCTCGTGTGTGGCATCGAATCCTGAGATATTTTCTCCTTTTGGCTTCAGACACGTGATGGAAACATCGTGAGCCCTACCCCCCCCCCCCCCCCCCCCCCGCTCCACTGAATCCTGTGGAGGAATCTCCTGCTGTGCTCTGCAGAGGCCTGGAGGCTCCACTCCACAATCTCTTTGGAACAAATACTTAAAATATGAATACAGCTCTCTCTCTTCATTTATGTAAGACCCTGTTTTCTCATTAATGTTGCAGATGTAGTTATTTTACTGATGTGCTCTGCTACTCGAGGCCTCTCCTGCACCTCTGTCCGTACTGGGAGAAGATCTTTCCTCTGTTAAAAGGACTTTTGGTGGATTTTCCTGAGGACCCTTGTTCAGCCCTATGAGACAAACTGATTTGTGTATTTAGCGACACAGATATAATTTGATGTATTGATTGATATACAGCCTCTCTGATGAATATTTTCTCCAGGGTTCAGTGCAGGTCTGAGAGCAGCTTTAAACTTTATATCTGAATATCAGAATCCTTTAACTGTCCGAACTGACAAACTGACAAAACTCACTTCAGACGAGCCAGAAATATTTTGGAACCTGATTTAAAATAATCTCACTGGGATGTTCTGCCAAGAATTTGGGTGTTTTATTTCTTTCTTTATTTAATTTAATTAATTCAAATAAATAAATTGGAATACAATGTCACATTGACTGGTCACACTCTGCTGCTTGTAGAACTCAAACTGTCAACAGACATTAATAAACTACTTTTTAAGTGGTGGATCAAACTTTCAATTCATTTACTAAATAAAAGAAACAAATGATTTAGTAAGTGAATATCTTTGGAGTTTGTTTCTGCCCGATTCCTTCAACCACGCAAACCGTTTCTCATATAGTTAATGTGGGGTTAAAATTTGTTTATGACTTAATATCTAGTTTATACTTAGATTAACATGAATTCTACTTTTAGAATCGTTCTTCCTGAAGAGCTCAAAATAGAGATGAAGTTTAAAAACACATATATATGATGTTCAGGTGCATTTTGACGTTTGTCACTTAGTGATTCTTTGACTTTTCATGTCTAACTGTATAAATTATCATAATTAATATGGTAGTGTGCATTAGCAGGAGGCCGAGTAGCTGCAGAAAAGTTCTTGCTTTTCTCCTTTTGCCTTAATATTACTCTTCCTCTACAAATAAAAGCTCCATGTTGTTTTACCGACGTCACTTGATCCTTGAACCTTCAAGCTAAACCCCCCCCCCCAACACCTGTCGGCTTCCTTCTCCATCTCAACCAGTACAATCACGGGTCAGAACCAGTCACTTCCAGTTTGGGCTGAGCAGCGAATCGGTGAAAGCCTCAGACTGTGTCACCGCCGGTGGGAGTCGCCCCCGACATGTGCTGCCTCCAGTTTTAATGTGGAGAGAATAAAGTGAACCCCTGCAGAGCACCTTTCAGCCCTGCACCGAGATCCAAGGGCTGAGTACCCACACTCACACACTCACACACTCACACACACACACACACACAGACAGACACACACAGACACACACGGCCAGGAGAATGAAGACAGCTCGGCTCTGCAGTCGTGTTTCACAGGGATTTAAACTCGGTGTTCTGTGAGGCCCTTTCATTCACTGTCATCTTAACCACGGGTCGATCTGTCAGAGACCCTGAGGGGCCCAGCAGGCTACTGGTGCAGGAGCCCGACTGGTTCACATACACACACAACCAGCACCAGTACGATCTGACACTCAGTAAATTCAGACCTGAAGACGAATCAATACAAAGTCACTTTCTGTTTTGAATCACTGTCTTTGCCCTGAGGAAACAGGAAACAGGAAACGTGTGTTACTCTGACCAGGTGCTGCCTGATGTCACCCACACACCTGCACTGTTAAAGAGTTGGCAGCCATGTTAACAGCTGTGAGGCTGTGGGTCACATGGATGCTCGTTTATATTTGTTGATATATTTGGAAACTAAAACCATCTCTGTTCAGACGAGTATCAGAAACCATTCATGTACTGGGAACATGCACGCTGGAGTAAAACCATTTACCAGCATTATTTGATCATTGGTAAGTGTAGTTTAATCAGAAACAACTGAGAGGCTGTGTTTCTGACTGCAGACGTCACACTGAGTTTGAGAAGATCAGAGGACACAACGGTTCTGGTCAAAGATCTGACGAGGACTTTCCCCTGAAGCACAGATCAAACCGTGTGATCGGTTAATTGAGTGTTTCCCTCGATCGTTAGCAGCTCTCGTCCTTCGGGGGGGAAACGAAGACTGCAGCTCAACACATCCTCTCAGCCGGCCGACCACACCTGGCTCCTCTTAAGGAGTAAAGCACACCACTGCTCCACAGACTGGACCTGTTAACAGGATGGTTTCCTCAGAATGAGAAGATAGAACCACAGCAGCGTGGGCTGCTCAGCGTGTTCCTATCAGGGAATCGGGAGTTACAGTAAATCCTGTGTTTTGCTTTTCAAACTTCTGCAGAAGAACAGTTTGTTTGAAGAGCTTCGCTTTTCGGCCGACGCAGATTCTGCTTGAGTGCAGCGAGGTTTCTGATCTAAGAGATGTTGGCCCCGGTCACTTCCCAATGGCCGTGCAAGTGTTTTACGAGGGGGTGATGGGGAGGATAGGACTTCAGACTGTTGTGGAGCACAAAGGGAGACTCGTGTTTTATGTTGGGAAGAGGTTGGGGAGGGGGGGGGAACCGTTAGTGGGAGCAATGGCTGGCCACTCACCCGTGACAAACCCCAGTACAAAAACCTATTCCGTGTGCTCGTCGGAAGAATATGTCCAAGAACAAAGTGCTGACGTAAAGACATGCTTAACTTAGGAGTTACAGACATCTCAAATTCCTGAGTGTCACTTGATAAGGTCATGGCACCATTGCAATGAAAAGACAGGGTTGGACTGGGGGGGGGGGGCCTTTATGGCTGAGGAGGACTTACCAGGCCGTCGCAGTTGTTGATGGCAACCGAGGCTCCGGGGACGTCTGAGATGTCTCCGGTGAAGGTGCAGTCCGTCTTCAGCAGCTCTCGTCTCAGAATCCTCTCCGTGGCGCCGCCGGGCTCGCTGCCGTTGCCGCTGATGTTCCCGGCTGCCGGAGCGGTGTCGTGCCACTCCACCATGGCGCCGGGGGCCACCAGCCGGCTGTTGGGGCGCAGGCGCAGGTGGAACTCCTTCCCGAAGGCGGTGATGTTGAAGAAGAGTTTCTGCTCGGGCTCGGCGGGGGGGGGGGGGCCCGGCGTCCCTCTTGACCCGCTGCTTGTGAGAGGCGGACAGCAGGTGGGACAGGAAGTGTCCGTGGGAGTCGGTGCTGAAGGGAGTGACCAGGCCGTACTCCTTCAGGCGGCTCCTCAACTGGTCTGTGGAAACACAACGAGGACACTGTCACCGCCGCAGCAAACACAAACATCACCCCCCCACCCCACCACACAACTGCACAACTGCACAAGTTGTTGTTTAGTAGAAGTGTACAAGTGATGTTAAGAAAATGAGATGTGTGGTTAATATCTGTAGTGGACTCCTGCAGGGCTGCACGTGAGCCATTAGTTAAATAGCTTGTTGTCTCCCACTCAGAATCACAGCATCACCAACAGAACGCTTCAGATATTGATTGATTTCCCATCGTCTGAATTATTCATGAGAAGCTGCTTCACCACATCTCTCCTCCGGCCTCTTCTCCTGATCACTGGTGTTACCGTCATCAATCAGTGCGGTTCCAGAGCCAGGAGAAGAAACACCAGCGTTCCAGAGGTAAACACTTTGCTCGGTATTCTGGAAATTAATCTTTATTAACTCTCGCCGGCCTTCTGGCACATTCGAGGTCAACTATTGGACGAGGAAAATAAAAATGTGTTGGGCTCAGTTTTAAGGGAGTTTCCAGCCGAGCCGTGTTTGCTTTCTGAGCTGCGGCTCATTGGGTCGGGGGGGGGGGGGGGGGGTAATGCAGCGTGAACATCAGAGCCGTGTAATTATCTTGTAGGTTTTGACTAGAAGATGTTCGAGCATGTGTCAAAGCTGAAACTCAAATTACACGTCTCAGGAAAAATGACATGCTTGACATATCATAGAGCACATGCTCCAGACATGTGGTGTAAGGAAAAACATGGATTTGACAGGTATGTGAGGAGTAATGTGAACATGTGACAGACGATTCAGTGACAATATTAAAAGAATGATAGAGTTTTTAGAGTGATGGCAGCGGCTGGATCTCACTGACTGCAGCAGATCGGAGCTCATCTGTCTTCACGCCTGCAGCACGTGTCTGAAAACACACAATCACTCAACACCGGCTTCTACAGAGTGAATACCTGAGTGACATCACGTGAACTCAACTCCCTCTGCACACGGGACAGACACACACTCAGCTGTCTGATATCGTCACCTGAAGAAGCTTGTGCAACATGTGATGCAACACTGTGCTTTCTGTGGGAAAGTTGGTTGAATAGATTTATAAGGGATGAAAAATATATATCGAGCCGAGAATCAGCTGAATTCATTAGTGAGGTTCAACCCTCAGGAGTACCAGGGCTAATAAAATATCATTTCTGTACATTCACTCCTACAATGTCCTGAAAACTCAAACACAAAAAGTTATGTCTCCACATTAAGGGCACAACAACACGTTGATATACATTGTTTGATGGTTAAAAAAGGGTTTTCTAAGATCATATTATGCTCAAACTCTTGTTATTGACTGTCTACATGGCACACTGGTCTAAAACCATGAGAAAGTAAACACCACAAACCTCTTTAACCACCTCTCTCAAAAAGCACAGAGAATATGGGAATATGAGATCAGGGATTTCAGAAACTTCGCAAACTTCTATCTGCATTTTATTACAAAATAAGCAAGAACCAAAGTTTGTCTTTGGAAAAACATCCCTCTACTTTTATTTAAATTCTTATTTAACGGAATATAAAAGAGGAAACTGCTCTTGAATGAATTTAAATACAGTAATAATCTCTATCCCGTGCTTTTATTCAGATTTCAGATTTAGTTTATCTCATTAAATACATCTCAACAGTTTAGTTGTTAAACTCTTTACACGGCTTCATGAGAGTTTTAAGTTAATGCTAAGGAAACTTCCTTCACATTAAAAGCATTCCACAGGCAAAATAAAAGACCTCTGTTATTGTCTTGCAACCTGGGACTGAAATCCATTTATCTTGGTCAAATAAGAACCAGAGAATAACAGCGACTTCTCTCTGTGTCTGTGCCTGAAGCACAGACACACTGAAGCACAGACACAGAGAGTCCACAAAGCACTTTCTAGTCCAACCTTCAAATTATTCTAAAAAGTTATTAACTCCGAGGCCCAGGGGCAAGTCTTCATTGTCACAGAGAAAAAGAAGGAAAGCAACTGTTGCTGTTACTCCAGAGGAGACTTTACTGTGCCTGTCTTCTCCTCAGTCTTTTCAACGGGACGTCTTTTGTCCCCGGAGAAAAGACGAGGCCACAGACTGTGGTTCCTCTCTGTCTCTGGGGCCATGGTTACAGACGCCACGGACAGGACATCACATGACACAGACTTCGCTCGCTGGCTGGACAATTAAAGAAATGTCTCCAGTGACTAATTGAAACAAGTGTCTTCACCACTTTTTAACACTTAGCAGGAGTTAGCAGAACTTTGACCTCAATTAAAGGGTAAATGCAGATGCAATGAAAGGAACTGTTCATTTTGAAGCTGATATAAAAGTATATAAGTGTAAATTGTGTCTAAGATGCTTGTGAGCCACACACTTTGTTGCAGCTTTAGTAAATAACCCTCCAGCTGTGAAGCAGCGACTACAGTTAGAAACGTTTATTTGTTTGTTGCTGAATGAGAATTCTGCCAAATTTGTTGGAATGTTGAGCTCCAAAAATTGTATTTATTTATCTGGATTATTCTTCCCTATCCTCTGGCTCTTGTTGTTTCTCTGTCATATTGTATAGTGACCACACAGAGTTAGCAGAGCCACTTCAAAAGCAAACAACCAATCAGAACCTGTCGTCTGTTGCTTTCATTTCAGAGTTTGGAGGAGAAACCGTCTCTCAGCCTCCGACGTGAAGCATTTCTCCATCTGCAGAGGACTGTCGAGCATCAGTGCAAAACACCAGCTCTCTGTTTTCAGATCTTAATCGAAAAACCCAACCACCACTTCGGCTGAAGCACAAATCGACACAGCTGTGACACACACGACTGTCCTCAGACACTATGAGTCAGTGCTGCATCACCTCAACGTGCTGGGAACCACAAAGACTTCACCCAGACGTCACCTGACCTCCAGGGATGAAGGTGTGTTTAGCTAAGACTGACTCTGACCTCTTCCTGTTTGCATCCTAGTCCACTTTCACACCTCTGCACATCTGGCCGATCAAAGGGCCTTGATTGGTCGATTGTCTGAATTATTCCACTGAGTGAAACGTGGTTTCGAAAACAAGAAACATTAAACTTGATGATCTGAGGACAGAATGATCTCAGAGAGTAAATAAAGAGCTTCAGAGCTTCAGATCTCAGAGCGGCGCTGCAGTCGAGCCGCAGACTTCATCATAACAAACGTGGCAGCGTCAGTTGTTGTCTCGGGGACATGAGAGTGTCTCCAGAGGACAGAGCGCTGTGCGGGGACAGACGTCAACAGGGAATCCAAGGTGTTAAACAACAGCTTTAAGACCTGTTTGATTTATTTTGTACCCAAAGGAAACTTTAACACAAGCAGGAGAAAATATGTGAAAGACACAAATTCTCTTGTGGGGTTTTCAAACAGTTTAGTCAAATTCAGACTCTGATTCATTTTCTCCCTTTGTGCAAATCACTCGTGGAGAACAAACCTAACACCGGCACAGACCCCTGAGCGGAGGGGGTGGTCCCAGTAGAAGCATGAATCAATTCTGGAGAGGTGTGTTAGTGGTGAGAACGGGATCCCAGTTCACTGTGGCCTCTGGAGCTTAGAAACTGGTCAGTACGAGATTCCTCAGGACGCTTCTGCCTGATTTTTGGGGGAATTAGCTCAAGTTTGGCAATTTGTCCACCGAGACAAACCAGAGGAAACTACCAACCTCATCCTAAAATCACAGAAATCTGTTCTTCTGACTGTTCTCACATCAGAAACACTGACTTTGAGTTGCAGAATAACAGAAAACCACCCTGACTGGTGGAAGTGGCTGCTCTCCATGGCTGATGGAAGCCAATACCGGCCGGCTACAGGCTGCAAGAGACCGGCTATACCGGCTGCAGGAGACCGGCTAAAGGCTGCAGGAGACTGGCTACCGGCTGCAGGAGACCGGCTACCGGCTGCAGGAGAACGGCTACACACTGCAAGAGACCGGCTACCGGCTGCAGGAGACTGGCTACCGGCTGCAGGAGACCGGCTACCGGCTGCAGGAGACCGGCTATACCGGCTGCAGGAGACTGGCTACCGGCTGCAGGAGACCGGCTACCGGCTGCAGGAGACCGGCTACAGGCTGCAGGAGACTGGCTACCGGCTGCAGGAGGCCGGCTACAGGCTGCAGGAGACTGGCTACCGGCTGCAGGAGACCGGCTACCGGCTGCAGGAGACCGGCTACAGGCTGCAGGAGACCGGCTATACCGGCTGCAGGAGACCGGCTACAGGCTGCAGGAGACCGGCTACACACTGCAAGAGACCGGCTACCGGCTGCAGGAGACCGGCTACAGGCTGCAGGAGACTGGCTACAGGCTGCAAGAGACCGGCTACCGGCTGCAGGAGACTGGCTACAGGCTGCAGGAGACTGGCTACAGGCTGCAAGAGACCGGCTACCGGCTGCAGGAGGCCGGCTACAGGCTGCAGGAGACTGGCTACAGGCTGCAGGAGGCCGGCTACAGGCTGCAGGAGATTGGCTACAGGCTGCAAGAGACCGGCTACCGGCTGCAGGAGGCCGGCTACAGGCTGCAGGACACCGGCTACTGGCTGCAGGAGGCCGGCTACAGGAGACTGAAGGGTGCTCCACAGCCCAGTGTCACCCTCCTGCGTGAAGGCCCCGAGGTGCTGCAGATAACGGCGGATGTAAAAGGATCCTACGTGGACACTAGCAGCTCACTTACTTCTGAGACGCTCAATGGAGAACAGATGTGCAGGATTTAGAGGTGGAATTTTCTTTCCTGTATAACAAAGCCCTTGAAGCAGTTTGCTCATGTAATATTTGTGTGTGTGTGTGGGTGCCTGTGTGTGTCTGTGTGTGTGCGTGCAGGGGGAGTGGTGGGCTCCTCTCACACTCTCCCCTCCCACTTTGATGTCAGTGTCCTCCTGACTTTCCAGGAGCAACGTTTTTCTCACATCTTGGGATGTGATGGTAAAGCCCCAGAGGAGAATGATCAACTCACCCTGTCGGTCAGCTTCACCAGCCTGTGGGGGGGGGGAGAGAGAAAGAGCCCGTTAGCTGGAACAGCAGGAATCACAGTGGGAGGCTGAGGTGCGCAACAGCAGCTCTCACTTTACAACTTTAACAAAATGCCTCTGGTCCACACGTGTTACGTAACGAGCTGAGCTCACGCGCCTCACAGAGGAACGCACTGTGCGCGCTTCGGAACCAACGTGAACAAAGTTTCGCTCCGATCGCGCACAGAGAGAGAGAGACGCGCACGCGACGTGCCACTCACCTTGTCAGCTGAAGTCCACGAGAGTCCCGCGAGCAGCAGCATCGCGAGTGACAGCGCAGCCATCACGAGTCCTAACGGGACAGACGAACTTTGTCCCGGCGTCACAGGTCAGAGGACAGAGGACAGAGGAGGCGCGCGCGTTCCCCGGCTCATTCAAAACCTCGCACGGATGAGAAGGCGGCGCGTCTGGTGTAAGTTAGAAAAAGTTAAAAAACCAAGTCGTAGTTTGGTTGGAGGTGAAGTGAAGCGCACTGGTGTCACTCAGTGGTTTGTCTGGTTGGGTCAGAAGGTTTCTGCTGCGGGGCTGTAGGACATCCCCTCTGCCTCTGGACAGAGCTACAGTGTGAAGCTCTGGCACTTTGACTCCTCTGTCTAATACACGACAAGGCCAACCCTGTGTGACGTCAGCCTGCCCTCTCCTTCCTCCTGCCTGGACACATGGTGGGACCGAGGAGGAGGAGGAGGAGGAGGAGGAGGAGGAGGGTCCCAAATCCCTAACTTCATCCCCTCAGGATGAGATGGTCTGCTCCGTTTATACATGACCACATAAAGTTATGTAGTAACAGCTATAACACTTACCGGAGGAAACATAGAGGAGGAGGAGGAGGAGGAGGAGGAGGAGGAGGAGGAAGAGGAGGAGGAGGAGGAGAAAGAGGAGGAGGGTCCTAAACCCCAAACTTCATCCCCTCAGGATAAGATGGTCTGCTCAGTTTATACATAATAGTTACATCAATAACCCTGTGTACTTAACTTGGAGGAGGATGAGGAGGAGGAGGAGGAGGAGGAGGAGGAGGAGGAGTAAGAGGAAGAGGAAGAGGCGGAAGAGGATGAGGAGAGAGGAGGAGGAAGAGGAGGATCAAAGACAGGCAGCTCAATATATACATATCCACACTTTATTATATAAAATACCTAATTGATATCATCAATAATTCTATTCTTTACCCAAACACATGAAGGGACGATTGACGAGGAGGAGCAGGAGGAGGAGGAGGAGGAGGAGGAGGAGGAGGAGGAGGTGGAGGAGGAGGTGGAGGAGGAGGAGGAAGAGGAGGAGGAGGATCATACCCTCATCCCAGGACATGATGAGTAAGGCTGCTCAACATGAATCGTAATTTTAATAATTCAGCATCACAGTAACACAATAATCCGATGTCTCTGAACAGGCTGCTCTACATCACAACCAGTAACTACCACACATTTATAACAAACCACAATCCATGTCAGCTGACACTTACACTTACAACCATCATTTATTTGATAAATGCTTCATTTTCTTTCATATGCAACAATATTAGATTAAACCCAAACAAACCCTCATAACACTGTAATGTGTCTATAAATCATAACCATGGTTGTGATTCACTAAAAAACATTTAAAATGTGTATTTAGTATTATGATGATGATCAGCTGAGGGAAAGTGTTCCAGATGTGGATCATGTTCAATGTGCACTATAACCCTCATTAGCATAATGACAATTAATACCAAATAAAATCCATTCTCCCGTGTTATTCTCTCACATTTCTAAAACATGTGCAAAAGAGAAGATCGGTTTAAAATGTATTTATTCCCAAAAAGTGAGCGGAGCCGAGTCGAGTGAAACTCTCCAGAGGGCGAGAGCTGCTGTAACATCAGGTTAGGGGGCGTCCTTGTCATTTGCAAAAATGTGAACTGCTCTCTCCTGATCTCTCACCTCATTACCGAGAGCTCATCTCTCTCTCTCTCTCTCTCTCTCTCTCTCTCTCTCTCTCTCTCTCTCTCTCTGTTCCTCCATGTCAGGCTGCTCTCAGAGGAAGAGAAGCCATGACTCCAGATTTAAGAGGTGAACACCGGAGGAGGTGATAACACAGAGGAGTGAGAGCAGGCAGACAGAGCTGTGAAGGCCTGGAGGACTGCATGATGAACGTCTCCATCGAAGGTCGACGTAGAATTCACTTTGTGAATAACAATGAGTTCATAAATATTGATGTCATCACATGAAGCAGACATTAAACACCTCCAGCAGGTGAACTGTAATTCAGAGGAGGAGAGAGATCGGGTTTGACTTCAGCTTCTACAGGGGAAGGAGTCACTTCCTTAACTGAAAGGGCTGACACACACACACACACACACACACACACACACACAGACACACACCGACACGCACAACTTTAAACACTTATATAGATGCCTCTAGAAACTTTTTCTGAAAACTTAGAGACGTCGTCCACAACAGAAAATGAAGTTTCACTTCTTTATGACACACGGACCTGTTTCTCCATCATGTTCCTTCATGTTCCCTCATGTTCCCTCATGTTCCCTCATGTTCCTTCATGTTTCCTCATGATCCCTCATGTTCCCTCATGTTCCTTCATGTTCCCTCATGTTCCTTCATGTTTCCTCATGATCCCTCATGTTCCCTCATGTTCCCTCATGTTCCCTCATGATCCTTCATGTTCCCT
Organism: Platichthys flesus; assembly: GCF_949316205.1. Taxonomy (NCBI): domain Eukaryota; kingdom Metazoa; phylum Chordata; class Actinopteri; order Pleuronectiformes; family Pleuronectidae; genus Platichthys; species Platichthys flesus. Next base: position 1,562,731 of record NC_084947.1, read on the forward strand.
CATGTTCCCACATGTCCCCTCATGATCCTTCATGTTCCCTCATGTTCTCTCATGTTCCTTCATGTTCCCTCATTTCCCTCATGTTCCTTCATGTTCCCTCATGTTCCTTCATGTCCCTTCATGTACCCTCATGTTCCCTCATGTTCCTTCATGTACCCTCATGTTCCCTCATGTTCCTTCATGTTCCCTCATGTTAGTCCCTCGTCCTCCAGACACTTGCAGAGCCTCCAGCTCTGATCATCAGTCATCCCAACATGTTACACGCTAACACTCGATCCTATTCGACGTCTCTAAGAACAAACACCTGTCACCTGCTCACCATCGAGCTGTTGGACCAATAACAGCCGGGCTATGAGGCTAGTCATGTTAGCTAGCGTCTGCGACTGTTTCAAAACACAGATTTACCAACCTACATACTATAAAAGGTTTAGAGAAACGTTTTTCTTACTTAGCGAGTTTGACTTGTTTTTACTTTACCTTGAGCAAACCAGAGCCTCTGAGCCCAGAGCTTGTTTTTGTTTCCTCCCTGCAGCGGTCTCTTTGATTCCTCTACACTGGGAGACAGATTGAGTTGTACTTCTCTGACTTTGGTGTTTTTCAACAGAGCAGTGTCTTGGTGCAGAGCTTAGAGGCCTTGCTCAGAGGCACAGGCATACGTTGAGAACATAAAAGGGATCAAACTGGTCTCACATCAGTTCTGAAGACAGAATATTTAGATGATGATTAGAGCACCTTTTGATTCACAGTCTTCATTCTATATTTTGAAGTAAATTAAAGCGCTAAGACAGGCACGCACATGGGTACTGAAGAATACAGATCACACGCTTTAAACATCAAGACAAATATATATATATAAACTTTTAAAGTCACTGGATTGTGATGCAGTACACACACCACACGACTTGCAGTCCTGTGATCAAGAGTCTTGAAGTCTTTATTAGTTCTTACAACACGACAAGAGGCCACACTCTCCACCTTCTGCACCAGGAGAAACCATCTACTGGTTTGTCTGGTCTCTTGCATCCTGCGCTCTGATTGGCTGCCACACCTTCTTCTAGATACTTATCCAGTCAGAGGAGGTCACGTGTTGTTGATTGGTTACCGCCTATCGAACGCCGACTAGGCTTCTAGAGGAAAATCGGGCTAAAAATCGTATATTGGGCCAAATGGTTCTAGATCTCGACCTTAGACTTTGTTTTTGAATGGATTCTGTTTGACTGTGTTGATTTTGACACATGTCAAACTGTGCAGTGATGAATTAATGCTTCTGCCCTGAGTCGTCTCTGCCGTGTTCCATGGTTCCGTCTCTGACAGGCGTCCTCATAGACATGTTACTAAACCAAGAGCATAGCAGCTGTGATTGGTCCGTCGGGCAGCTTGTCTCTCAGGAGACGGACGAGCTGCCGGCTCACTGCTGCCTCCGTCATTTAGATTTGACTCCTGGAAGATTTGACTTAACTCGACACTTGAAAGCAAAAACCCTTCAATTATAAAGTTTGACCTTGTTAAATCCCACAGATACTTTCACAAAGTTTGAAACGTTTGGATTATGAAGTGGAACACGTCATTAACGAGGCTTTAAAAGGGAAATGTTACAAACGCTGTTTTATTTTAACCGTGATCAGAAAGACGGCGTCTGCCCGACAGGACTCCAGGGCGGGTTTTTGATTCTGTTAATTAAAATCAGCTCTGATATCATCTCAATTTAAATATTCATGTGTAATTCAGACAAGGTTCACATTAAAAAATAATGATTAACAAACAAGGCTCATCAATATAGATACAAGCTGCCACGCTTTATCAAAAGAGAATATTTACCAGGGACTGGTCGACATGTTGGGATCAGTGTTCACTTCCAAGCTCTAAATATTAATAACATTTGTGCTTCCTTTTATAAAAGTTATTCATGAAAAAGATTATATCAAGCCTCAATTATATTTCCTTGTCACGCTAGTGATCGGCTCCAATAAACCATATCTGGATAGATAGATAGATAGAGAGATAGATAGATAGATAGATAGATAGATAGATAGATAGATAGATAGATAGATAGATAGGTAGATAGATAGATAGATAGATAGATAGATAGATAGATAGATAGATAGATAGATAGATAGATAGATAGATAGATAGATAGGTAGATAGATAGATAGATAGATAGATAGATAGATAGATAGATAGATAGATAGATAGATAGATAGTGATGAGAGTTGGAATCACACATGGAGGACACATGATCATATATCACAGCTTTTAGTGGGCACAAGGAAAGGGTCGTTACAGGTCTGTTTCCAGACATTCTGTTCCCCCCCCCCCCCCCCCCCGGATCGTTGGAACATGTGACCGCCCGATGGCTTCACCGCCGGGGGAGAGGAAGAGACAGGCCGATGCAGACAGGTGAGAATAACAAGGCAGGACGAGGGGACGGAGAGTCCTGAGGGGACAGACCGAGGTCTCAGGATCCACGTCAGACAGAAGGATCCTTCTGTCCAAACTCATCTGTTCATTCCTAATGCATGAGTGCTCGTCTTCTTCTCCAGGGACATGGAAGAGGAAGAATGAACCCACATTGGCAAAACTTTTCAAAAGAAACTTTGCAAGTTGGGAAGTTGGAGCTTCGCTGATTACAACGCTGCCGCCTCTTCTTCAGAGGTGCAGCTTCACAACACCCTCATGCCGGCGTGGAAGACGCCAGGGAATACGTGGGCAGGGACAATTACTGTCTCTCTCTTTTCATGTGCACACAGCCTCCTCAATGAGCTGCATCCACAACACCACTCCAGCAAGGGAGCGTTTACTCCTGTCAACAAGACCCTGGAGGTCAAGTTTGGAAACGCTGCCTCGAGCAGATCGAGAAGAAACTCTTCCCTCGTCTCACCTGTGGATATCTTCACTAACTGGGAATCTATCTGGAAGTTCTGCTCACTGGCTCAGGACCAGTGGACGTGATGCAGATAACTACTGATTCTAAAAACGCTCCTTTGGATGATGGAGATCGTTTTGAGTGATAATGAGAACATGAGAGCAGCTGGAGGAGAACAGACCCTCCAACATCTGCTCGCCCTCGCAGCCACAGATCCAAATAAGATCCTGTTACAATCAGCCGTGGGTCACATGCAGGAAATTAAAAACAGGCATGAGAGCCCAAAATGGGATTTTTTATGCAGATAGAGTGATAAAACATTTCCCTCGAGTGGTTACAGGGAAGGGTTTTATAGTTTCTCCTTCATGTAGGTCTTCGGGAAGAAGTGTTTTGAGGACATGGATGGAGGGAACAGATGTTGTTCTGCTTCCAGGTGTGGAAACAACGTCTTCTCACCCATCGTCTGTCACTCAGGAGAAACAACATCTGAGACTGGAACCAACAAAATCACGTGTATTCTTAAAATGTTTACAAAACAGTGACACGGGATCGCTGAACACAAACTGCAGGTCGCCCCCTAGGTCTGCTGTTCTCATGAAACACCCCCCCCCCCCCCATCCCCCCTACTCTGCTGAAATTCATTAGTGAACATGCAGTGGTGAAATGTAACTTTACACATGTGCTGCACATAAGTATAACTTTAATGCACTTTTTACAAAGCATTCAAATGTGTTTTTTTTTCCTGTCAGCTGTAGGTAGGAAGATATTTATACTCAGATCCATATTTTATATAAAAAGACATTAGAAGAACTTGTAGAATAATGAAATGGCACATTGGAGCTAATTACCCTCTGGAGGACCCGACCCCTCTATTGGACATCAGTGGAGAACCAAACTGTTTAAAGTGCTGGCTCCCAACTGCAATGTGGTCATTACCAAATTAACAGTCAAGAATATATTAACAAGTCATATATTTACACATTTTCTGTGGAACACCAACTCTTATATGTAATATTTGACAACAGTTTACTGATATTACTTTTCTAACGTGTAATATTGAATGTAGAATACATTTAACTTGTATTCTTTCGGTTTGTTTTCTTCAACGGTTTAAAAACATCTTCCGTCCCTGATTACAGTAATGTTTCAAATGAGGCCACGCAGGGCCGAGGGAAAGACAATGAGCTCTTGTCTTTGCAGGTTTTTTTTCTGTCGCACGAGCAAATGATATTTACAAAAAGCAGACGAGAGAAAACTAAACTGATATTTGTGGTGAAAGCCCATTGTTTAGAAATCCCTTAATTACAGCCTGCGCTGCCTGGAGCTGAGGCGACTGGTGCCCAGTGAGAGAAGATGAACACTTGGCTCCTGCGATGGGGACAGAGCCGTCATGGGTCCAGGCCGAGGGGGACATCAGGCTAACCCAATTACAAGACATAGGTATGTGCTCTCAGAGTTGGTTTCTCTAAAAGGACAACTGTCAGCGCACCGGAACAAAGCCCCCCCCACTTGCCTTATAAAAGGGGGCAAGCCGAGGCATTTCAGAGGAGGCATCTGGATTGTTTTCTTTTCTCTCTCTCACGCTTTGTCCCCGAGACACAAAAAGGCCCGAGACAATGACTCGTGACGTCTGACAGCGGAGTTATTCCAGAGACACAATGTGCATCTCGGTGGTGGGCGCAGCAGATGCCCCCCCCGGGGTCAGCGCTGGGTTTTGTCCCCCAGCAGAGGGAAGGTAGGGCAATAAAATTCCTCTGTGCTAAAGGAGACATTCCAGCAGAGGGAGGGCAGTGCTGGGATTCGACATAATTTAAAACGTGGTTGTCAGATTGTGAATGGGAGCCCCCCCCCCCCCCCCCTCCTAAGTGGAAACCATTTATTTGCTGTTGTGTCTTCGGCTGTTCTGACGTCAGCGCGGCCGCGGATACACAGGTTTTTTTTTAGGAAACGGGAGATACACAATTGGACCGAGGGCAGAGAGGTGACACTGATGGGTTTCCATATGCATATGAATGAAGTGATACAAAGTGTAAACAGATTAAATACGCTCATCTATTCCAGAGTGACAAGTTTGAGATGTGAGCTCCAGTTATATACTGTCACAACCAGTCACGACAAATCAATACATCTAGTGATCCGCTCATATGAGACACTGTCATTTACTGGATAGAAATTAAAGAAAAGATGTGAATTTATAATAACAAATTATGTTTACATGAAAAAAAGGGGTTATTTTCCAAATCCTAGTTTTATATTTCTGTACCTGGTTGTATTTGTCTTTTTCTTAATCTATAGTTATTCATAAAAGAGTTTATGTTTTCTTATTAACTTGAATTTACTGGAGTTCTTGTTATCCTCAGACTGTGTAGATGTGTTACACAGTTTAAGTGTTTAATTGCCAGTTTAATTGTGAAGCCGTCATTAATCTGCCTGAATTGTGTGTTTACCGTCTGTCCTCCAGTGGACGCCTGATACAAAAGGAAAGACAGCAACACAACACACACTTCACAGAGATCGTCAGAATGTGTCCGTGAGTTTGATTAGAAAAATATCCATTTAAGAAAAGAAAATTGTAGGTTCAGCCCAATTTTTTTTAATTTCTTTCATATTTTGAGTTTTACAGGTCACTAATGGATTTGTTCCCTGTGTTGATAACTTTCCAACATTTAACTTTGGTCTTATTCCTGATGTTCAAAGCAAGAAGCTTCAGAAAACCTCTGAATTGACCTTGTAATGACACTAGTGAAGTGGTGCAGGTCAAAAGGTCAAGAAAGAACAGTTTTAAGTCAAAATGGGAGAAACCTTAAAAGACCTTTTTGAATCATGTTTGTATCGAGGTCATGTGATATGATAGACGGCTCAGGAACAAAGCTGAATGGACAAAGTGGAACCCATAGTAATACGTCTATAGTTCAACTTTAACTTTACTGTCTCTAGAAGTTCTAAAAGGAGTGTAAGAGTGGTGGGGAGTTGTTTCAGAGGAACTGGAGAGCGGAGCAGGAGATCACAGACGTGTGAGGAACTCAGATCAGCTCGTTGTGACGACACGGAGCCGAGGTGAGCACCTGTCCGTCCCTCAGCCCCCGTCCTGAGTCCAGGGTCCAGGACTCGGCCTCAGGGACGGGGTGAAGAGGGCGGACGTCAGGAGGAGGCTGGGAGTCGAGGAGGTTTGGTTCTTCTGATTAGGATTCCTCCTGGGCTCCTTCCTCTGAGGGACTCATCTACCCCGAGGTGGACTCAGAAATGGGATTATTATCCAGACTGACCTGGGATCGACTCAGGAGGACAGCTTCGCAAAGGACAGGGGCGTTCTGAGCAGCCCCCCCCCCCCCCCAACCTGACTTCAGATAAGGAGAAGTGGGTGGATGGATATTTGAGTTGACAAAGCAGAGAAAGGAAACTCTGTGGAAACATAATAGAAAGAATAAAAACTAATAATGTGCAAACAAACTAAAACTGACAAAATAATATATGTAAACTGAAAAGCGACTGATATGAAGGAACATTCAGCTTCATGATTCAGAGTGTATAATTAACAACCCCCCCGCTGCTTGATAGTGATTATGAAGCGTGATGATTGAACCACTTTCACAGAATTCATGTCGTCTCTTTGTTGATCTGAAGTTTTCACGAGTAAAAGATAATGTTCCTCCTCATTTATAATCTGCCTCGTTACCTGTGAAGGCAAAACTAACTTGATCCATTAATTCCCATCATGACCCAACACGGCCTGTTTAACGACTCCACTTTCTTTTACTGGTTCCTTTTGAAATAAAACATCTTTAGTTTCTTTTGCTCCAATTACAAAGTTCCAACGAGTCCGACTCCCAGCAGAAGATGTTTTACGACTTTTATGTTGCCAGGTTTTTTCTCCCCATCTTAATGACGGACTGGTTTCTCGGGACACGGGGCGTCCAACCAGTGGAGTCCCATCCATCTCTCTGCTGTTACCAAGGAAATGGAACCAGCAGCGCCACTGACAGTCTGTGAATTTCAACGAGTCTCAGCAGCAGCTCCACAGAGACTCAACCAGCAGGGAAACACTGGTTTAGAAAGTTTAACTGGTCTCCACGTCTGTACAACATGAGAGAAGCCTTACTGGTTCCAGTGAGGCTCGTGAGGCGGTAAACTGGGTGAGAGGTGTTTCCCTGGAGGAAGTGTTCATCAAATGGAAGAGTGACGTCAAAGTGCCTCAGAACACAGACTTCAGGACCTGGTGGTGGGGGGGCCAGAGGGGCCAGAGGGGCCAGCGGGGCCAGAGGGGCCAGCCGAGACAGACTGGAGCTCACATAGAGGGGCCCCAGGTCGGTGAGCCAATGGGAGAAGAGCAGTGTCCCCATGTGTGAGCTGCATCACTTCCTTTAGGGTCCACAAACATTTAACAGCTAATTAAACTCCTAAGAGATAAAACAATACATGTAAATTAAAATATGAAGTATGTAAATATTAAGGATTTAAATATCAAGGTCCATTCCAGGTTAAAGGAAACAGCATTTTGTACAATTTAGATTAAACAAGTGAAAACATCACAAGGATTATTTTATATTCCATTTCTGCCAGTTGATCCAGTTCACCTGACTCTTACACACTGGACCTTTAAGAAGTTGACGGACTAGTTTAAATGTTTTTGTGTAGTTGTCACTTTGGATAAATATCTCCGTGATGTCAAAAGGCCCAAGTGGAGCACCACACAGGCAAAGAGAGTGGATCTATAACACAGAGTCAGAGCAATTAACTCCCTGAGGCCACGCGGCTAATTGAACCAAGCCCCGCCCTCATCACCAGCTCATTGGCTGAAGCCGGAGAACAGAAGGAAGATGGAGCTGATGATAAGCATTAGTAAATTAAATGAGCTTTTCGTGAAGGAGGATTTTACGTCTGCTTCCTTTTTGACTGGGTTCTGTGAACGTGATAAACACACAAACCCACAGGAGGAGATTATTAAATTCACTTTGACTCCACAACGCGACTTCTGCTTCCTGCTCTTCACGACAGACTGAAGTCCAGGAGCTGTTTGTACGACCACCCGCCACCAGGAGGAGCTCCCACTGATTCCAATCCACCTCATTAATGAAGTTACTCACTCTGAACGATCAGGTGATTGGGTTTTGCCATCAGACCTAATTGTGTGTGATGTGTAAACCCACTTTGCAGGGGACTGGGTTGTTTTTTAAAGCTAAAGAACCAAAAGTGAACTGAATATTGTAATAATTCGTTTCTATAAACTCCTGCCCCCTGGTGGAATTCAAAACCAAAACATTCATTGGAACGTGGGGGACAAGTTCGTATTATGATGGTAACCAGTTATTTGAATTTAAAATACACAGGCTACAAGTGCATCAGGCCCTCTGAAGTCTCCTGATCCACTAGAGGGCGATCACGATAGGTTGCATGCCCTTTGACCTATGAAAATAAACAGTTCTGGAAAATAAAACTTACCTCAGAATGTTATTCTGTCAACTATTTGGGTTTTTGAGTGGAAACGAAAATCTATTCAATAATTCATTAGCGTTTGAATTTTTGTTGTAGTTTCTAGCTCAACATCATAGACCCCCCCCCAACACCCCCCCGCTGTCTGTGTCACACAACCTGCTGAAACAATGGAGAATAATGAGTGGAGCTGCTCACCCTCGCCCCCCCGTCTCCTCCGAGTCTCACTTCAGCAGAAACGAGACCTGAACCGTGTCCAGGTTGTGCAGGAGGTGGATCACCTTGTAAACACGAGATGAAACAGAACTCCCACCCGGGCGTGAGTCTCCTCCTCAAGCTGCTGCGTGGCCCAGTTCCTCTGCTGCTGTACAACACGTCCACAAATTATGTGAACAAGGCAATTAAACTGGGATTCGCTTTCATCAGAAAGTCTTTGTAAGGCTTTGTGTGTGTGAGTGTGTGTTTGTGTGTGTAGTTGAGTAAGCATAATTTCAAGCTGCTCCTGTTGCACACGTGGACGGTGCCAACATCACAACCCCCCGAGAGACCTTGTGTTTGTGTATTTATGGGGATAATGTGGTTGTCAACTATAAAAGCTTACATAGAAAAACTTTATATCAACGTTGCTGAGTCAAAATAAACTGTTTTGCAGCACCCAATAAACTCTAAGTTCACAAAATATAATAAATCATAACTGCAGACAGGGACAGTGTTATCCTGACCCTCAATATGAAACCAACTTTTTATTAAACACAAGGATCTGCAGGCTAGAGAGAAAGAGTCCGAGCACCAGGTCCATTTAGCAGCTGCTCAATATCTATAATGACTCCATATGCCTCTATAGAGCTGTGGCCAGCTCATACAATGTACTGGTTCCCCAGTACATTGGTACTGGGGAACCAGTGTGATTCCTTATCAGGGACTATATGGAAGAATGGGAACCAGTACATTGTATGAGCTGGCCTCATTATTTCTCCCTGTGCATTAAACCCCCCCCCCACCCACACTGTTCACCATTAAGAAAAAAAACCCACCTAGAGCAGTCGACCCAGGGTTTCCCCACGACTGCATATTTATCAATAACAATGCATATTTTAAACATACACCCAGAGCAGTGTATGTATCTGCTCATGAATACATTTCATGTTATATTGTCGGAGAACATTATTCATTCTTTAACTAGAAGTTGAAATGCAAACACAGTTCTGGAGACGAGCTGTGATGCAGAACGGGCAGGAGACTCTCAAAGCAGCATGCGGCTATAGAGGTTTAAGATTTGATTTTTAATTCACAATCAGATCAGATCAGTGAAAGTTAACCCGGCAGGTAAACAAGCAAACAAACAGATAAATAACTACAAGAACTGGATAATAAAAAACGAGTATTTTACTAGAATACTGGTGAAAAAATATACGAGAATAAACGTGTGAGGATCAGGTGACTTTCCCTCATCATCACATTAGTTTAGTATTTCTAAATCTTATCAAACTGACTCCAGAGCAGCCTACACGCCACAGTGACTGTGACTGGCAGTGTGTCTGTGGTTCTGGGCCCGGGCCACGTGTCTGTGGTGGCTTTCTCCTCCCCTTCTGCTTCCAGCAGGTTCCCATTTACTAAATCCCTTTTGCTACGGGACACGACAACAACGACAACAACCTGCGAGCTGCAGACCGACAACCCTCACTCGACACACATCTTCTGCTCGTGGTTTAATCTTCGTGGGGAATTAATCCTTCTGACGACAGGGATCTCCTCCCCGTGTGCTCATGTTCCACCAAAACAAGTTACCCCCCCTCGAACGCCATCTCGCAGCTTACTCTCACCAGAGAGGACTGTGATTGGTTTAAGAGGCTCAAACAAACTAACACCATCAGTGAACCCTGACTGGAAAGCAAATCCTCCCAGTGAACCTTCCAACAGGAACTGAACAGCAAGAGAAACGCTTCGAGCTCAATAACTGTAGAGACCAGTGGAGACCAGGACACCAGGAGGTGGACCAGCTGTGCAGACACACAGTCAACTGGATGGAATATTCACAGTCTTTTAAAATGTGAGGATTCCCATGCATTCCCTCAGTGTCTCCAGGGGCGGACTGGCCATCGGGAATACCGGGGACATCCCCGGTGGGCCGATGGCCGAAAATATAAATCCAACGGCCCATCACTATGATGTACCGGCCCACGCCCATCACCGCATCAGCCCTACAATGGTTGAAACAGCGGCACAAGCGTAATTTTCTCCAAGAGCTATACCTATCTAGTCGCACTGACTGCTTTTATACTGCTACTCGCAATCGGTCTTCACACTCATGGTGACTATTTTTCGATTTTTTTTTAAGTGTCTTTTAATATGTGTTTTACAGACTTCGGAAGTCCAAAGTAAGAAAAGATCTCCACCTTATTAATAAACACCTCTAAATTGGTTCTTACACAGCCGAAGTGTAGAGAATTTGGATTTGCATACATACACGCAACGCGGCACCCAGTTATACGCATGCGCACCGCCGTGTATTGAGTGGGCCGGTCTGACAGAAACTCCCGGGCCACTTTTTTCCCCCAGTCCGCCCCTGAGTGTCTCTGTTTGGACATGTCACCTGAAGGACGCTGAGACAGTGAGAAGCAAGTGTCTCTCATCTGATGAACAGAGAAATCTTCACGTGTGGATGAAACCAGACGTGAAGGTTCTAGAACCAGATGTTCTTCTGGAGGTTCCTCCTTCTATCACGGGATCTGTGGAGCTCAGTGACCTTCAGGCTCGGGGTCACCTCTCCCACCGAGACCCGTCCATCTCCAGCTGGTTCTGTTCACAGCTCTTCAGGAACTGCTGCAGCCACTAACATGTCTGAGCTGGTTTAGACTCCATCCTGAAAGCATCTGGATCGCCTCCTGGTGGCTGGCTGCGGTACAGATCAAAGGGACCAAGCAGATGTCCTGGTTCATATCGGGTAGTGGGTATTTAAATGATAGAAATGTAATATAATATAATGCTGCACCATAGTGAAAAGAACTTCATACTTTCTGAATTCGCTGTAGAACTATTTCCTAAACGTATTGAGCTTCTGTTTCTCTTATGAAAAGCACCGCAGGGATTTAGAGCAGCTTCAACTGGTTCGTGACTGTTCAATCGTTTCTTCCTTTCAAGTGTCTGACTTGTAAATTCACGAGTTTCGAGGTCATGACAAAGCTTTTTAAATTCAGTAAAGCAAACATTCATATTGATTGTTTACTCACATTTAACATAGTGTCCTGGTTTGAATTCCAAAGTGTCAAAAACAAACAAAGAAAAACTTCTTAATGGGTTTAATAGAGTCGCTCCTTCTTATCAATCTGTTCTATTCGGTTGTGTCTTATGTTGAAACATTTCTAATAAATACGTCTGTTAGGACGTGACATGCTGTGTTCTTAATCTTTTCTATCACTTATTTCACAGGTAAACAAGACAAACTTCTGCCTTGACAATAAAGCATTTTCTATCTGTAGGTCATTTCATCATCTCTGCAGTAAATACACAAGCAGCTCCACGGGTGCAACAATTAAATGGTATAATTTGTGCTTTATAGAACGGTTGATACATATAACTGAGGGGGAGACAGCCTGTCAAGCCTTCTTGCATCTTGCATTTCACTTTTTACTTCACTTTTTATATCTTTTATCTTTTATATATTTTTATTTAGATATGTTTATGTCTAAATAAATGTTACTTTGTATAAATATTAGAAAAAGTGAGTAAATAAGAAGTAAATAGTGAGTAAATATATATTGTTTCTTTGTATTGCTTTTCTTATGTGTGTTGTATTTATTGTGTTTTTATGATTCTATGTTCATTGTATGCACCAATAACCAGAGCAAATTCCTTGTAGGTGTCAACCTGTTTGGTAATAAATACTTTCTGATTCTCAATTGAAACATGTGGACAACAGGTCAGTTTAACATGTAAATGAATCATAACTGTATAAAAACTAATCCCGTCCCTGTTCTCAGCCAAAGCCCAAAGATTGTGTTTTTTAAATTAATAAAAACACAAAAACCTTCAGTTTCTTTTTACCACATTCTCATGAACCATCAGATGCCTGCAGGCGTCTTCCACGTTCACACACATTCACATTCACATTGCACAGCAGTGTTCTGTTCACGCAAAGCAGGAAAAATGCAAATTGTGTTTGTAGAAAAATGCTCAATGTTCTGTGAATTTGATTTTGTACTTTATCTGCTGCTAGCAGAACAACAGCAGGGCACGGATCACCAGTCGACCTCTGAGGCTCCAGAACCTGCACCTGGACCAGTGTCTCTGTGGGAACTCAGTCTGAGCAGAGCCGTCCTCCAGTCGAGCGTCCTTCTGCCTCTAATGAAGCTGGAGTTTGACCTTCTTCACGACAGCGTCCACGTCCACAAGCTGTCCGCACGTCTCTCACTTCAATAGAGAAACATATAATTCGTCCATTTCTTTTGAATTCTGCATGTTTCTTTATTTCTCTTCTTGAGCCGTGCAGTGACGCCTGCAGTGACAGTTTTATAATAATGACAGGAATAGCCAGCTGTGCTTCCTTCACCCTGAATGTGAGTCATGCAGAAGAGAGCAACACATGATCTCACTCGAGGGTGATCTAACGTCACATCCAGAAATCAAAATCCCCCAAATTGAGAAGAGGAGCAAGTGAATTCTCTCCACAACACACAAGCCCCTCACATTTCAGGAGCACCAGGTCAACACAATAAACACACTTCAGTTCAGAAACCATCTGCTGGGAACAACAACTGCTAATTAAGTCGTTAGCTGCTCCCAACAATTCTGTGTAAACATGTAAAAACAGAGGATCACTGCTTCAGCAGGTCTCGGGGGGGGGGGGGGGGGTCTCTCCAGCCTCTCAGGTTCTTCAGGGGTTTTCAAGGAGGGAGATGTTTATGTTGTCAGGAAGAAGACGAGGAAACCGATCCGTCTCTTATTTGCACACATGATGCCAAACAACATCCTCTCACCACCGTGATAATTAGAGCGCTGACTGGGGGTACTGGTTCTGCATCTGTGAGCCGACCCGGAGGATCCCGGCTTCACGTCGTTTATTTCCTTCAGGATCAGGAGCGTTTCTCTTGAGGGACCTGCTGCACAGCGGCTCCTCTTCTGGACGTCAAACTGATCCTGAAGCTGCTCCTCACTGAATCCGTCCTGGAGACACAATAAGGATCTCTCCTCATGTTCTCCTGCTCCGATCAACAACTGCAAATACAATGTTTTATTATTTACAGCAATTTCAAACTCAAAATTTATGAGAAAGAACATTTAGAATTACATTCTGACTGCATTAACCTTTTGTATCACAACTATCAGAATTTGACTTACCATATTTAGCAGGGGACAAAATGATATATATGACAAAAGCAGTGACAGTTATCGTTCTAATCATCAAAAACCTTATTTCTGGTTTTACAATTTAACTAAAGCTCAGTGTCAATTATGCAAACGACGTCCCTTCCTTTCAGATGTGGGACTTGTGAATAACAGGTCTTACCATTGGTCTGATATTGTTCTGCTCTCTGTCACATGCTGTGAGATGAGATGAGAGGAGGTGAGATGTCATAATTCAGATCAGTTTGTCTCATTAAAACAAGTCACTGCTTTGGATCTAATTGAAATGGCCGACAGGATGGAACCAACACTTCACTGTGAGAAGAGTGTGACTTCAAATCCTTTTGTTTCTGCAGCTGAATAACATTAACATAGATATACAGTGTCTCTGATCCTGAAGGGAACAAGAGACTCACAATATATTCTACCTACGTTGTTTATATAGAGACACTCAGATATAAAATAAGTGATATTCATAATGTAAGTGTCACAGACGGCTTCTCTTTGCATTCATCTCTCAAGTATTTGGCTGATTCTCTTCTCCAGAGGATTCAGACAGGAGCTGGAGGAATAAAGTAATATATTACAAATACCCCTCACAACAAAAAGCCTGCCCTAGACATGTCATTATGTTCAGGCGGTAACAATCAACTGATGACAGAGCTGCAGCAGCGACGTCCTGCGGAGACACACGCTCGACCAATCACAGGTCAGGGTTCACCAGGATTCTTTCATTATGCAGCTCTATAGAGGCATTTTTTAGAAAAATCTGAAACGTGTTATTTAGCTTTGGAAACTTTTCTGCTCTCTCGGTGCCACAAATCACAAAATACAGCTTCAAACTTTTCTGTCTTTCAAAAAAAAGATGTTTTTAAGAGCTGCAGCAAAAAACTCTTTTGAAATCCATCAAGTCGACAAAATAGCTTTTTCCATTCGCTCCGTGAGTTTTCAGTTGAATTGTGACAAACTTCAACTTTTTGCCTTGAAAGAAAACACAAAACCTGGATTGTGTGTTTTTTTGGGGGTTTTTTATTTCAGTTTGTTCAGAATCGATGTGACATGATGTCGTACGAGGCCTGAAGTGTAAAAAGAGAAATGATTTTCCACATTGCAGCTTTTTCAAACCGGCTGCTGAGATTGGATTCGAACTTTGACCCCCCCCCCCCCCCCCCCCCCCTGGTGCACAGTTGTCCATCACACGCTGGTGATGAAGAGCAGCAGCTGATCTGGATGCAGCGATGAAGAGGAGTTCTGAGACGGGGGGGGGATGAAATAACTCACCATGGAGAAGATGATACTCAGAACTGTGGAGTTTGTTATTAAAGAGAGTGAGTGACACGTCCGAGGCTGTTTCCTCTGGAAGTGATGCTCGCTGACACAACAAGGAAACGTATTGAGGAAGACGGGTTGGGGGGGGGGGGGGGGGGGGGGGGGACTCAGCAGTGGCTGGACTCAGGGATCAAACCCACTAAGGACAAGTCAATTTCCAGACATCAGAACATTTTGCATCATCAGAATAGAATCATGTGAAGCTGTGTGAAGCAGATAAGATGGAACCAGCAGCTCAGTGTGTGATGACTCTGCAGAGGAGCCACAGTAACGTGTTGTGTTACACTGCTGTTGTGTTACTTTGATCGATCACGTCCAACAACTGGTCTTTATTCTGCTTGAGTTCAATCGTTTGTTCTCTCGATATTGGAAATGTGTTCCGTCACAATTTTAATTTGAAATTATTTGGTCAACAATGAATCTTCAAGCCCAGGAGCTGACAAATGGCTTGTTTACCTCAGAATCAGATTCCATCGGTGTGTGTGTCTGTGTGTGTGTGTTTGTGGTAGACAAGTGTGTGTGAAAGCCAAATGACAAGTACACAGATGGGGCCGGTGCTATGCAGATGTCACGTTGCCTACAGAGGACTATAACATCTTTATGAATGTTATGACAGCCCACAATTGGCAACACCGAGTTATCTCCAATCTATGACAGATGAGTGTGTGTGTGTGTGTGTGTGTGTGTCTGTGTGTGTGTGTTAGAGAGATGCTCACAGCTCTACAATGCAGCAACAGAGAAAACCCCTAGTTACAGATCTGTTGTGTTATTTTGAGAAGAAGAAGAAGATTTATTATGAATTGACGGCAGAACAAATGAAACTGACACAGGGAAACAAAGTGGAGGGAAGTAATGTGGGGAAAAACTGCTGTGATGTAAAATGTGTGAAATTGTTTTATTGATAACAATCCGTCCGGATATGAAATTCACAAGCTAACAGGTGATTGCCTCGTTGCTTCTTCAGAGAGGAATCTGCATGAGGAACTAGTATAGAGAAGAATCCATGTTGTGCTGTTTGTCGTGATGATGAATCTGAGAAGACGTTTGGATTCTGTGATCAGTTCTGACCGGTTCTGCATAATGTTCCATATTGAAATGTATTAAATTCACCTTGTTCAACTTCTGAAATTCAAAGTAGCCGAACAGAACAGAACGTTCACTGAGCGTTTGATCCTCTGAGCGTTCAAAGGTACTTTACAGTACAATATATTCTATGTTTAATAAAATGTAAAGTATAATCTAATAGTGTTAATCAGAACTGTGGATGTGATCGAGTTGCATCATCAGAGGTGAAGTCCCTCACAGTCCTGAGGTCAGTTTTTATGCCTTAACTATAAGATTAAGATAAAAAAAAACTGTACATCTAAATATTTGAGGTGTAAAAGATACATTTTAATTCTTAGTTAACAAGTAAAATCCTATAATTTCAAGTCGATGTGGGAGAAACATTCCTCAAATGAAATTGAGATGGTTCGGTTCCAACGGGTCGATCTGAGTGATACAGTTCTACACAAAGATCACAGCTCTATAGAAAAAAATCTAGATCAGCTGATGACTCATCACATGGACCATGAAATCCTCACGACAGCTGATGACTCATTTCAAACTAACCCTGCCACACACGTCTCCTCCATCAGCGCCGTGCGTCACCGACTCAGCGGGAATCGAACCTGCACTCGGGCTCATTATCCTCAGATTGAAGTTTAATGGTGAACACACACTATAATGAAACTACAGGCGCAGGGTAATAAGAAGATATTATGATAAAAGCCATGAATCACTCAGCTCGGTGACAGGAGGTCAAGCATCACTCAGAACTCCTTTCACCTCCTTGTCTGAAATGTGTTTGAACTCCTCCTCCTCTGTGGCCGCTCTGTGAAAGTGAAATGAAAGGAGAAAGAAGCAGCAGCTCCGTGAGATCAAAGCCCAGATGCTGCAGCTGCAGAGGAGGACTCAGTGTTATCAGAACTGAGCCAACACCCCCCCCCCCGGCCTCTGTTGACCGACCACCACCTGCTGCGCCCACCGGTTCTAATCCCGCTGCTCGCCCACACGGGGAATTCCTCCGGAGCACATCACAGTCAAACGCTGGAATTAAGAGATGAATCGAACGCTGGCCACACGCCACTCCTTCTTATCTCCCCTGGCTCTGAACCCAGTGCTCCCAGTAAGGTGAGACCTGAGTGACACTGGCACACACACAGGGCGAGGACATCCGAAAACATGGAGTCCACTCAAACTGTTCACTCTTCATCACGAGGAGGAGGAGGAAGAGGAGGAGGATGTTGAAGCTCCGTTGTGGTCGATAAAAACCTTGAAGAGGCAATAATTCATATTTCTATAGGAACGATGCAGCAAGACTGTGACCTGCACCGTCCACGCAGAATCAGACTTCATAGTTTCAGAGGGGTCAGAGAGGTCAGAGGGGTCAGAGAGGTCAGCAGACTCCACTGACCTTCACTGCTCTCACTGATGGTTGCTCTCTCTCTGGTGTCAGAACATTTGATTGAAGGTGAAGTGGACGAGAAGCTCGTTGGTTCTTCTGTCTGTCCCACGTGACCCCGTGGTGACCTCCACCTGCTCCTCTCCTGTGGACTGAGGCTTTGTTCAGGGAGCAGGAGCCTCCTCACTCACCTCCTCAAACAACTCCTCACACTCCTTCTCACAGGCCTCCTCACTCACCTCCTCACTCAACTCCTCACTCACCTCCTCACTCACCTCCTCACACACCTGCACACTGAACTCCTCACAGGCCTCATCACTCACCTCCTCACACTCCTCCTTGGCTCCAATGAGCTGAGCTTCAGTTGATCCACAGTTTGGAGGATTAGAAAAACACGTGAAAACTCATCTGCAACAACTGGGAAAACGACTGAGTCTCAAGTATCTGGTGCAAGAGAAAGAGAAACGTGATCTCCTCCGACCTCCTGGGAGGGAGAACCTCCTGTGACCAGCTCCTTCAGCTCCGACCTCCTGGGACAGAGAACCTCCTGTGACCAGCTCCTTCAGCTCCGACCTCCTGGGACGAGAACCTCCCGTGACCAGCTCCTTCAGCCCTGACCTCCTGGGAGGGAGAACCTCCTGTGACCAGCTCCTTCAGCCCTGACCTCCTGGGAGGGAGAACCTCCTGTGACCAGCTCCTTCAGCCCTGACCTCCTGGGACAGAGAACCTCCCGTGACCAGCTCCTTCAGCCCTGACCTCCTGGGAGGGAGAACCTCATGTGACCAGCTCCTTGAGCTCCGACCTCCTGGGAGGGAGAACCTCCCGTGACCAGCTCCTTCAGCTCCGACCTCCTGGGAGGGAGAACCTCCTGTGACCAGCTTCTTCAGCCCTGACCTCCTGGGAGGGAGAACCCCCCGTGACCAGCTCCTTCAGCCCTGACCTCCTGGGAGGGAGAACCTCCTGTGACCAGCTCCTTCAGCTCCGACCTCCTGGGAGGGAGAACCTCCCGTGACCAGCTTCTTCATCCCCGATCTCCTGGGAGGGAGAACCTCCTGAGACCAGCTCCTTCAGCTCTGACCTCCTGGGAGGGAGAACCTCCCGTGACCAGCTCCTTCATCCCCGACCTCCTGGGAGGGAGAACCTCCTGTGACCAGCTCCTTCATCCCCGACCTCCTGGGACAGAGAACCTCCTGTGACCAGCTCCTTCAGCCCCGACCTGCTGGGAGGGAGAACCTCTTGTGACCAGCTCCTTCAAACCCCCGACCTCCTGTGAGGGAGAACCTCCTGTGACCAGCTCCTTCAGCTCCAACCTCCTGGGAGGGAGAACCTCCTGTGACCAGCTCCTTCAGCTCCGACCTCCTGGGAGGGAGAACCTCCTGTGACCAGCTCCTTCAGCTCCGAACTCCTGGGAGGGAGAACCTCCTGTGACCAGCTCCTTCAGCTCCGACCTCCTGGGAGGGAGAACCTCCTGTGACCAGCTCCTTCAGCTCCGACCTCCTGAGAGGGAGAACCTCCTGTGACCAGCTCCTTCATCCACGACCTCCTGGGAGGGAAAACCTCCTGTGACCAGCTCCTTCATCCCCGACCTCTTGGTGTTTGCTGACGTCGACTTTGTGACACTTCACAGACGAAGCTTCTCCCACTGAGATCAAAGAGATGATCCAAGAAGACGTTTCTTCACAGGAGCTTTGAAGGTCCAACGACCAACGTAGGGCTCGAACCGACGAGCTGCCGTACGAGGGCCAGGAGCCAGATTCACCGTGAAACTCGTTGTGTATCGTAGATCACGAGGTCAAAACACGTGATGACAACTGAGGTGCAGAAGACCTTTGAACGTACAAGGGAGGTTCACCATCTTGTTCTATGTTCTAAAATAAAAACGTTCTTCCATGCGTTACATTAGCATGTATGTTAAGCGATACGTCCACTAGAGGGCAGACAGGAGGATCTGTCTCTATCCACATGCTCTCTATCGTTGAGCTGCATGATCTTTGAAAACTGCTAAATTCACCAGTTTTTACTCTGAAACCCCAAAAGTTTGATGACCAGAAGGTTTGTGTGTCTGAGTGTGTGTTTGTGAGTCTGAGTGTGTGTTTGTGTGTGAGTGAGACGTCCCCCTTCATCCTTCAGCCTCACTTAAATGTTGAATAAAGATAAACGTGATTTAATGAGTGAATCACACAGAAACGATTCATCAGCAACAATCAGTGATGAGGAGAATGTGTTCGGACACTATGAGTGTGTGAGACGCTTCAGGTGAAACACACACACACACACACACACACACAGATATCTGTTTATTCATCAGCTGGGACGACTGGACTGAGGGTTAGTAAACTGAAGTAAACAACAACAAACTTTATTTATTTGTCTCCTGATGAACAGACACTTTCCTTCACTCAGAAATGAAAATGAAATCTGTATCCTGTGATATGGAAACTCAGGTGGCTCCGGTGGTCAAGAGGCTTGTCCACCAAGGAGAAGTCGGGTTCAATCCCATGCGCCTCCTTGGCTCCTCATGCCGAAGTGCTCTTGGGCAAGATACTGAACCCTAAGTTGAAGAAAGACTGTGTCTCTGTCTGTCTGTTGAACACACACTTGGCAGATATCTTGAATATTAAGAAGAGTTCCAGGTGAGTCTTCAGTCTGAGGACCGAGGTGGACATGTCTTCTTGTAGGTCCTCAGATAAACTACAGACGTGCAGCCTTCCAGTCGTTTCACTGACGATTCAAGGAGGACAGTGTCCCTGGTCCTCGTGTGATGTGTCTGTCCAGTGGACCCGGACCCGGAGCTTCTGGCCCCAGAGGAGAATCCGCCTTTTCCTCGATCATGCGTTAAACTGAAAGTGAACCCGGGAATCCGACCCGAGACAAAGCCTTTTCCCGCTCTTCCTTTTAAGTTGTGCACGCGTTAGCCCCGACCGGGCCGGTGCGCGGCCTTGAAAGCGTTCGATTCCCGACACCAGACAAACGCCGCGGCTCGTTCACAATGGACAGCACCTGGTCCTTTCACGTCCTGAGGAGGGGACATTCCCTGAATCCGTTTGGGGTTCAGGGAATCGCACCGGCACCTGACTTCTTCCAGCTGACATGTCTGGCACTCCGGCCCGGGATTAACGCCCACTTGGTTTGACCCTCCTGGGCTCAGGTCTGTCCCAACAGCCCGGCTCTTCAAAGGCCAGATGAAACGGGGCCGGGAATCGGCTTAGTGCAGAATGACAGGAGACACAAAGGGAGCTGTTTTGATGTGCTGCCGTGTGTTCGAGCCCGGCCAGCTGTACGGTGGGACGGCCCGTCTTCTGCCCTCCTGTGTCTGAACTGGAACAATACCACCGTGACTCACTGAATACAGTAGGATCCCCTCAGGGCAGCAGGTTGAGACAGGTGCGTCCATGATGAGAGACAGAATCTGTCCTCTGCTCCACAACAAACAGGTTACGTTGTGTTTAGATTTGTGATGAAGGACATTATTTAGTCGAGGACACTTTGTACGATGTGGATTTCACATCTCTCTCTCTCTTTGTGTTTCTCTATAATGTTAAAAGGTTCCTGTGATTTAGCAGAATACAAATCAAATTGAATTTAAATTACATTTTTTAGAAATGAGGAGCGGTGAAGGTTAAAAAGTTTTATAAAGTCTCAGGATAATATTCTTGTTAAGTTCAGTTAATGTTTGATTCGAAAGAAAAAAAAATATTTCTAACAGACATTTAAAGAATGCAGTGTTTATGAGGAACAACAACACAAACAGCATCTCTGGAAACACCGAGAACCTGACGTGTCGCTCGTCATCTCTTTTTATATAAAGATGATTAATGAACTTTATGAACTCGTTACATCATCAGGACTTTTCAGAGCCGACTTCCTGTGTCTGAACGGTTCTGCAGCTGTGGACAAAGTGTTTTTCTTCTCATGTACGAACCTGTGAGGTTTCATTTCAGCTATATATAACATTACTGTTATATATGTATAAATAAAACTTCATTATCTTTTACATAAGTACAAAGTGCCAAAGCCTCAGTGTAAAAATAATCCTCCTGTTCTGCATTAAGGTTTTAATTCTTTAGAGAAATGGACCCGATGATTATTATTTTTGGATCATACATTTTAATCTGTGAGCAGTATTTTATTAATGCACTTGATGGGAAAAACTATTTTTTAATGAATTAACTGATTGTTGGATTTATAAAAAACATCATAAAACAGAAATGTTGATAAAAATGTTTCCCGTAATTATAATAATTAGTAAAAGCACTAATGTCTCAGTGTAAATATAATTATCTCTAATTAACAGTTAAAATTCTAATTGTTCATCTGTATAATACACTTAAGAATAATGTCATAAACATAATGTGTGTAGTTTAGGAACAACTTAAAAAAAAAGGATCAGATGATTAAACTTGATAAAAGCTTTTATCCTGAAACCTGTCGCACGTGCACAAACTCCGACAGCTCGAAAAAATGGTTCCTAGCAATAAATGAACAGACGAGTGTTTTGTTCTTGTGCTGAAAATCGTTGAGATTTTATTTGCCCCGGGCTTCGATATACAACCACAAAGACACTGTGCAAAGAAAGCAAAGATCAAGTCCCACGACGGAGAGTCGGCGAGCACACGGAACAAAGTGAGAGTATCTGCATGTACAGGCGAGAAGCAGATCATGCTACAACCGAGAAAACACAAGCACGTCAACTCAAAGGTAGAAATCAAAACACTGTGAAATACACCAGGAAAAACAAAGTCACTCAAATCAGATCTTGTTTATACTCTAACACTGTTTTTCTTTTGTTTTTAAATCATCTGCAGCAGCCGGACAGTTTACAACCTGCTGCTGCCAACAGGAAGTGATGTAACAGGAAGTGATGTAACCAGGGTTTTAATCTCTTACAGGAAACTGTGAATCTGATGATCAGACGTCGCTCTGTGGCCAGATTCTCAATAATAAAAACAAAAATACACAAACACACTTTTCTGTTAAATCGACAAAGCTCAGAACTTCTGCTCCGATTCACAACAGCTTGAAAACATCGGAGGAGAAACCAGTGAAATGTGAGGACTGGTCTGACGAGGATCTGTCACGTGAGGTCACAGGTTCCTAATGAGACATGGTAATAAGCATTTTGGCGTTTATGGCCTCGATTGATCTGAGAATCATCCACAACTTTAATCTGATAGTTGATGGAGAGTTTATTGTGTTTTCTTGTTTAAGCAAAAATAGAGAAATATTCCCGTCGTTTCTCAGGTTCCAGCTTCAGATGTTAGAAGATCTCCTCTCGATCGCTCTTCAGGACCAAGTGAACGTCTCCAGGTTTTTGTTTCTCACACTTTTCATTCAGAATTTCATTACATTGGATTCACCAACGATAAACTGAATTAATCCAGGAAAGAATCTGCAGATTAACTGGGAACTCTTGCTGTTAAATTTCAGCAGATTAAAACCATTTCATTTAAGATAAACAGTCACCAGCAACTAACGTGAACTCCATGAAGGACTCGCTGTCGTTTTAAAAAGAGTCTTAAATGTTCACTTGAAGTTAAAATCACACATCTCATGTAAAAAGTCTGGATTTGATCCGAGTCTTATTCTCGTGTTGAGCTCCTTTCTCTTGGAATGAAGGAACGATTCAAAATAAAAATCACAGGTTTTCTGTTTTGGTTTTTCAAACACGATGTTGAAAAGCTACGATTTTTAAAACTTTATCGTTAAGCTGTACAGTCGTGAGCTGAGCTTATGAAACATAAATCTTCTAACTACTTATCATATGATTAACTTTGTCTTTAATGACGATTTTAAATAAAGTTTGATGAGAAAGACAAACAGGACGTCTTCTAACGTGAGAAGCTGGAATCTTTGAGTCTGATTATTTCTGTGTTGATTGACAGCTTCAGTTTCTAGTGCAGCTGAAAACATGACTGATCTTTACAGTCTGAAGCTGAACTGGTTTCTCCGGCTCAGTAACTGGTTTCTGAGTTCCAGCGTCGATCAAACAATCTTCCGTCTGATTATCGTTTTTCTCTACGTTTCTAAATTTGGCACAAGGTGAAAACAGAAGCAGATAAAAACTTGATTGTGACTCGATCAGCAGAGTCACAAACAGCTTTATCTTTTTATTACACGTTTTTTTTAAACTTGGATTTTAAGATTGAATCTTCTAAAAGTGCAAAGCAAGCGAGTACAAATAAAGCACAAAGCGCGTGAAGCATACATATATCAACTTTTCTTTTTTTCAGTACAGAATTGAAATCTTATTCAAAGCGCCGAGTTAAAAAATATACTAAAAAACTGTCTTAAAAACAGGAATATAAGCGGTATTGCTTTAGCTTATTGATAGTAATACATTTCCAAGCTGGTGGGACAAGGGACAGAGACACAAAATACAAAGAGACAAATGGAGTCAAATAAAAAAAGAGAAGTTGCACGAGAGGGACAGCGATGGAAGATATTGTTCTTTTGTTTTTTCTAAGTGCTTCAAACAACATCCTCAGGTCCTCGTCTCACTCGTCATCGCTCTTACTCTTGTCTGACTGATCCTGTGGACAGAGGAGAAACAGAGGGTGAGGAGGAGGAGGAGGAGGAGGAGGAGGAGGTGCAGCAGCATGATGAAGGTCAGCTCAGCACATCGACAATAGGTCACGCAGGTCGAAGGAGAAGGATCTCAGGAGGGACGAGGGTTTGAAGGTGAAGCCGCGCTGACCTTTCCTCAAACCCTCTCTTCCATTCAGACTCTTTTAACAATGGGGGGGAGAGAGCAGAGGAAAGATGAAGACCTTTCAAAATAAAACATCCAGAGGCATTAGTTTGAAAGAAAAAGAGACAAAGAGGAGAAGAGACGAAGAGAAAAAGAGAAAAAGAGAAGAAGACACATAGAGAAGAAGAGAAGAGACGAAGAGACAAAGAGGAGAAGAGAAGAAAAGAAGAAGAGACCAAGAGAAAAATAGATGAAGAGACATAGAGGAGAAGAGAAGAAGAGACGAAGAGGAGAAGAGACGAAGAGAAAAAGAGAAGAAGACACATAGAGAAGAAGAGGAGAAGAGACGAAGAGACAAAGAGGAGAAGAGAAGAAAAGAAGAAGAGACCAAGAGAAAAATAGATGAAGAGACATAGAGGAGAAGAGAAGAAGAGACGAAGAGGAGAAGAGACGAAGAGAAAAAGAGAAGAAGACACATAGAGAAGAAGAGGAGAAGAGACGAAGAGACAAAGAGGAGAAGAGAAGAAGAGACAAAGAGGAGAAGAGAAGAAAAGAAGAAGAGACCCAGAGAAAAATAGATGAAGAGACATAGAGGAGAAGAGGAGAACAGAAGAACAGAAGAATAGAAAAAGAGACAAAGAGACGAAGAGAAGAGGAGAAGAATCTCACATCCTGTTCCCGGCTGCAGGAGGAATTAGATCATGATCCTGTTTAAATCGATTGAAAACTGAAAAACATTTCCAGAAGGTTGATTACATCACAGTCTGGATTCCCAGTGGAGACCAGAGACCAGTTGATTCTAATGGGAGAATCAAGCGAACACGTTAAAAACAAACCTGTATTAAAGGTCAGGCTGGTGACTTGCTCCTGAAACACTTGATCTGATTTGTTAGAATCCTCCTCACGTCCTGACCTGCCTGTGTCCTCCTGTCTTCAGAGACGAGGGACGTCAGCGAGCGAGGCAGAGGACACTCGTCTCTCAGTCGCTGAAAGTTCAGCAACAGTTTCATCTGTCGTCGTGTTTCAACAACGTTTCTCTGACTCATCATTACAAGCGTTTTAAAGAGAAACCACTTTCCCTCCCAGCGCCGTGTGGCCCGTCAGCAGCAGAAGCTTCGGACCTCCAGTTCAACGATCACCTGGAGAAACTGATTCATCTGCTCTGAGTGGACAACACGTCCGGCTGAGACCTGAAGACAGAGGGAATCTAAAGTCTGATCCAAACACACATCTCACAGCCAGAGATCACATCTGTCACACAAACTCAAATCCAGACTCAGTTCTCAGTGTGTTCCTCTCGTGTTCCTCATCAAATCCAGATCAACAACGAGTCAGAATAAACCGTCCAGAGTCTGGACACGACCTCCTGTGAACTGCAGCATGTCCACGAAGACCAACTGTTTAGGTCCAGGTTAACGAGACTGATATTATCTGGGTTTTATGCAGGTTGGAATAACTCTAACAACAGGAACATGAGCAGGAGCCTGTAGAGCGGCAGGAGGCGGGGCCTGTAGAGCGGCAGGAGACGGGGCCTGTAGAGCGGCAGGAGGCGGGGCCTGTAGAGCAGCAGGAGGCGGGGCCTGTAGAGCGGCAGGAGGCGGGGCCTGTAGAGCGGCAGGAGGCGGGGCCTGTAGAGCGGCAGGAGGCGGGGCCTGTAGAGCGGCAGGAGGCGGGACATGCCGTATAAACTCTGCTGTGGACAGATCAGTGTTGTTGTTAACAGCTCCTCCGGCCGTCGGCCCTCATCACCAGAGCTGGTCCTCTAGGTGTCCGGCTCCTCGTCTTCATCCTGAGATGTTTGTGTTGGTCCAGTTTCTAACCTGTGTCACGTGTTAGAAACCTCGTCCTCACGTCCACTCGCTCTCTGGTCTCACAGCAGCTTTATTCAGACACAGAGTTCACTCCTCCACACTTCAGAGCGCAGAGCTTATTAACGTGAGGCTGCAGCACCTGGAGGAACCCGTCCTGCCTGAGCTGATCCTGCTGCTGCTCTCAAACGTGTAATTGGAAAACACTGGATCAACGTCGGTGGAGGTCCAGAGCTTCCAGAGCTCTGCTGCTCGGTTTGAGGTGCTCCTGATTTCCCTCTGGAAGTTTCTGCTGCCGTCAGACGCTGGTGATTTCTTAATAAAACATGAAATCTGATTTTTTTTTCAGGAGCTCATCCCCGATGTCAACTTCTTCACTCACAACGAGGACGGACACGAGGTAAATACACAACGAGGATGGTCTCATGTTAACAACAACAACAACAACAAGGTGAACCTTCCCACTGCTGCTGGAATCAGCGAGAGAGACAGAGTGAAACATGGTCTAAATGAAACATGTGTGACAAACCGGTTTGTGTTGAAGTGGTGAAATCAGAAAGGTAAATTAAAATCGAAGCTACAAAGGAGTCATGTAAGCTACAATTACCCATAATGCCGCTCTCTGCACGGAGACATTAAAGCAGCAGCAGCATAATTGAAGGCTCAGAAGTTTCAATGCTTGTGTAACGGTTCCTATTATAAATAATGATCCTTTTAGATATATTTAGGGGGCGGTGTGGCCTAGTGGTTAGAGTGGTGGTTCTCCGACAAGAAGGTTGCCGGTTCAAACCCCACTCTCTCCCATCTGCATGCCGAAGTGTCCTTGGCAAGACACTGAACCCCTAAAATGGCCCCTCATGAATGTTGAGTGTACTAATTGTAAGTCGCTTTGGACAAAATGACATGTAATGTAATGTAATGTAATATATAACTGCAACATTAAGTCAAGATATTATAAAATAATGATTTCCGAGTAGGAAGTAAAAGGAACTTGTGACTGAGATGAATGTTCAGACTTCAGTTCACCATAAAGAAAAAGACAAGCACCACTTTGCTCAGAAATACCGAAGGTCAGGTTAGAGCCCACATTCTTATGAATAATTCATAAGAAAAGAAGAAAGTTACTCAAAGAGGACAAACATTCACTGCTTCATCATAAAGTAAACGTAATACATGTCTTGAACTAGTAATAACAATTATCTGTTTAGTGAGATGTGCTGTTGAGACTAAAGAACAAGTAGCTGATAGTGATCTGTCTGAATCAGATGTTTCCTCTGGTTCAGACCTGCTCGTCTCCTCCTCCTGAATCCAGACTCTGTGCATCACACTAAGTGTTCTGATGGCCTGATCCGCTGCAGCTTTCTTTCTTCTGAGAAACAATTTAACAGCAGATTACACGGCAGCTCCTGACACCCGAGGTGTGAAGCAGAGGATTAGAGAGCTGGCAGGGAACGGCTGAGTGGAGACCAGCCTCCAGCCGGCTGCTCCTCACTCTCTGCTGGCTACTGATGATAATAAAAGGACTTGATACTAGTGTCACCTCCAGATGAGGTCACCCTCTGCAGTGGTTTCTCTCTGAGTGAAGACCAGGTTCTGTTTGAGCTGAAGATGCTAACGGGCAGAAGGCTGTGGAGGGGAATGACCTACGTTCTCGTCCTGGTCGTCGTCGCTGTCGTCGTCGCTGACCACCGGCTTGGCCTTCCCTCTGCTCGGCCTCTTCTTGCCTTTGTCGTAGCTCCGCCCCTCCTTGCTCAGCTTGATCTTCACCCGCACCGACTTGGCTGAAGGAAGCACAAGGTTCGAAACAAACAAGGTCTTGCATCACAACTTTATGTGTCACAAAAACACAAGTCACACTCATTTGAGTTTCCTCCCACGTCTGAGCTCAGAGGACACGTGGACTGCCTCCGGCGAGAAGGAGACGGTGCTCGTGTCTGTCAGCAGGATTCACTTCAGAGGAAGATTCATGAAGAACTTGTTCATGAGCCTCTGTCTTTCTTTAACACCGTGAGTTTATCAAGGAATAACTTATGGATCGTGATGAAAAAACACATTTCGGGGTCTGATATTAAAGGTTCTGATCTTGTTTTAGTTTAATCTGTTATCACTTGTGTTTATGTTTGAGTATTTGACCATTAAAGCTACAAACTGCATTTTAAAAATCATATTATTGTATTTAAACTTTCCCTCTGAGCAGTTTGAAAGCAACACTTTGTACTTCTTGCATTCACAGGGTTTGCAGTGTAGAATATAAATGAGATCACATGTTTGTGTGTGTGTGTGTGTGTGTGTATGTGTGTTTTTTACATGCGTTTACATGAAACAGTGCATCCTACCCTCGGCCTCGGAATCATCCTCGTCCTCCTCGTCCTCTTCGCTGTCGTCCTCGCTCTCCTCGTCCTTGGCGATCTTCTGCTTCGCGCTCTTGAAAACAGACTGAAGGACGATGGAGTCTTCGTATATCTGCAGGCGAGAGGAGAAGAGAGACTTGGTGATGTTAACATTTCCTCAAACAACCAGAGTTACACTGGGAACACGGGGAGCAGAGGAGGGAGAGATGAGGTCAAAGGTCACAGCAGAGGAGTGAATGTGAATCTGAAGAGTGGGACGGAGGAGGACGGACGGCAGATGGAAGAAGAGTTCAACTGAAGCAACCTCTTGTTTTAACCTCTTCTCAAAAGTTTGGACCTTCTTCATCAGTCAAGCTCTGAGAGTCTGAAAGTCGTGACATCTGCATCCGGAGCCTCGGCCGCACACGACTGACGCATCTCGTTCACGCCACCCACAAAACCAAGGTCATGTAAATAAACCAAACGATAAGAGACACGTGAACATTACCAGACGAGCAGGCCACGTACACACGAGCATGTGGATGACGCAGGTCCGACAAGGCGCCCACGCTCGTGACAGCACGAGTCAGGCTCACGGGCAGGGACGTTTCTTAATAACCCAGAATCCTCAGCAGTAAATTAGGTCAATGAGTCCAGCGTCTAGTGAGGGAGTCTGTGTTTGGTAGAGAACTTCCCTGAGTGGCTTCGTCCAGGATAAACAGAACTGACTGCGCTTCACAGGCCGTGGAGATGTTTCCGTCTCTTAACGTTAAGTGGGAGGTTTTCACGACTCCTTCATTTACATAAGAGCCCGACTGAGGTGGAAGTGAGTCATATTATTATGATTCTGAGATATTGTTGTTTTCTTCATGTCCTGCAGCAGCAACAGGAACAAAACAGCAACGTGAGAGAGCTTCTGAGTTTCCAGCATGTGAAGTTGAGCAGGACTCAAACAAATCAACTGCTCGACATATATCCCATAATGGTTTTGTGTAAAACCAGTAGAAAGAGGAAGTCATAAAACCCATAATGACAAAGAAATATAATCGAGGTTGAATATTTTCGAGTTCCAAATTTATTGTAAACAACTAAATAAAAAGAAAACAAAAACAACCGAATAAATAGAAATGTAATCTATACATAAACCCCAAACATATGATTGCCAATTTTCTCTTAATTGCATATTCTGTAAAATGAAAGTTTTTGTATCTGCAAAAAACTCAGATATTGACTTAAACCAATAAATCGCTCGTTCTCTAACATTCATGAGTTAACTTTATACAAAGTGCAGGAGAAACCAGATTTAAAATTCTCTCCAGTAAACTTCTAGTTGTTCAAGGTTCTTCAGGTAGGTGATTTGAAGGTTCTTCTATGGATCAGAGTCCTGCCTCTTCACGTAATCCCTGTCTGACTAACCGGGCCACGACATATGCTGCTGCTCCACATAACTGAACAGTGGAGGTGACGATGCAGTGAGCTATAATAAAATAACCCAGCAGCATCAGGCCTCAAGGTCGTTCCCGGGGGAACATCAACATCATGCTACTCAGAGAACCAGGGTTACACGTAGAGTAACCTGAACTTCTCTGTGACCAATCAGTCGTAGCTTGAACAGCACATTAGACGAAGACAGATTCATCAGGTAAAGTCAATGAGAGGAAGTTCTGCAGCTGATCTCTGACCTGTGACCCCTCCAGGTTGAAGGTCTGTGCGTTGTGACAGAGCAGCATCACGTCCTTCTCCAGGTCTCCGATGACTCTGTATTTGTGACTCCTCACACGTTCCTGTCAACAGAGAGACAAGAACAACAACAGCGCCCCCATCAGGCTCTGCAAGGCTCATTTAAGGCAACCACTGGACGGTCAGAATTATATTTTAGCTCCTGTTCATTAATTCTACGGATCATAACCATCATACCTTGATCTTTTTGAAGTCCACAGGTTTTCTGATCAGCTCGTAATATTCTGGCAGCTCCTTCCTGGACGGCAGCTGGACAAAGACCTCGCTCAGTTGTCGTCCTGCCCTGCAAATAAAACACAAAGGAATTCAACATGAATCACCAATCAATCAATCAATCAATCAATCAATCAATCACGTTACATTTGTATAGGTCATAATCACAAGTCACAGTTTGTGTCATGGAACTTAACGATGTGTGACATCCTCTGTTCTTAACTCAACCAGAGTAAAACTACTACGTGCAACAGATGCCTTGTGTCGCTGAACACAACAACAACAAATTACCATATTACTTAGATTAGATTATTAAGTAGATTCATCCTCTAACCTGTCAACTGGCAGAAGTGTTTTGTCGTGACCAGTTTGAACAAGAACCGATTTTCCAGTTCAGACAGAAGCTAAAGGCAATCTCCAATTTTGTTTGTGTAGGAATTGTGTTTTTTTACAGGGGTATTTTTTTTTTTTACTGCAAATTTTTCTGTGCATTTAACAGTGAGGTCCAGGAATGGTTGCATACAGTGAAAGGTCCCACTGAATAGCTTGGCCAAGGCATTGTCCCAATGAATGGCTGCTCTCAATGAAGGTCCCCTAATGAATAGGACATTGTCTTTTCAAGGTAAACCAGTGGGAGCAACTGGAATTCTATGTCTTGTTGAAGTAAAAAAAAAACAAGCAATCAAGAGAAAATGTTCTAGCTGCATACATTCTGCCTGAGCTCCTTTGTGATTGGACGACTGAGAGGCACCGGATGTGTTCAGAGTCTTTTATCAACGAGGATTCACGGATCCTTGTGGAAGGTTCATCCTTGAGAATAAGGCTGGAGATTTTCATTAAATCCCATGAAAAGACCAAAACAAACAGTGGATGTCTCCAGCTGATGCATTGTGGGAGTCCAGAGCCTGGTTCAGTTTATTAATATGTCCCACGGAGCTCTGTTGTCCAATAAATACAAAGACCACATCCATGAGACACTGGACGACATAGTCCTAGTTACAACCACTGTACTGTATCTGGATACAGCTCCACTGACTCACACTGATCACTTCCAGGAACTACACAACTACACTGCAGCTACGAGGAGCGATCAACAACATGCTGTGATGCTGCAGGCCAGGTCAGCTGGTTCAAAGTTACTGTGGTAAACAAGAAGCTACTGAGTCCAAGGGAGAGACCAGGCGAGACCTGGCAGCTAGAACGAGAATCAGAAAGAACTAAGGTCAAGCGAGTGGGAGGTTGAATACACAACACCAGGTCAGGCTGCTGCTATACAACATGTATGAGTTGTTGTGGCTCTATCTTTTCATTTTTCAGAAAACACATACACTGATAAAGTGTTTATACTTTGACTATTGAAGTAAAGTTCCTCAAATCAAAGGAGCAGAGATAATTTCACCCCTCGCCCTCCGTACAGGGACGTGACAGTACTCAAGGTTCTTCTGAGACGTGTGGAAGACAGATCCCTCAGCTGTAAATCAGCAGTGACTGAGTTTAAGACTTCTCGCTGGTTTATTGACGCGTCCTCTTGTGTTGTTGGAGTATTTTTGTTTAACCGCTGTCAGGCCAGGCGAAGATAAATGAAGGATCACTTGCTGCTTCTCTTCGACTGACAGTTAAAAAGTTCACCCGCCAATTAATCATCGACCTCGAGGCCAAACGAGCGGCTCTCCCACTGAAGCTCCTCAGACCTCTCCACCTGTGTGAGTCTGTTGTGTACGTCCATGTGAGAACAGAGCAAGACAACATCCAGAGGATTCCTCTGGAGTGAGTGGGCGTGTTGACGGCGTCTCTAACATGCGATGGACATGAATACTAATATCTCAGGATGAAAACAAAGAGCAGCACACGTAGACGACAATAAGGGCTGAGTCCGGTGTCACAATGCTGTCAACACAGACAGCAGCTGAATGAATATGTCATGTTCTGCCTCCTGCTGCTCTACCCAGACCCCCCCTAACGCCTGGATGCTTCCGATTCGATCCTGTTGTTGTGAATCACATGTGACTCACACTATCTCCTGCTGCGTTCTTCATATGCGAAAAGGAAAACTCTCGGAAAAAATGTCTGGAAAACTGAATCCAGACAATTTCCAGATTCGTGTGTGAAAGCAGCTGCGAGCAGAACAACACCCAGGCCGGGGACTGAGCTCGGAAAAGCTACGCAATAACCTTTTATGAGAAGTTTACTTCACACCCAGCAATTTGTGCAAGTGTGACTTTAAATCTGCGGTGATTTATTTATGACCGATCGAGGTCAAGCCCCGGGGATCAGAGAGTTTCGGTTGCGCTGCTTGTCGGTGAATCTCTCGATGGCTCTGGGCCCAAATACACCTCCGACTAATGAAGCTCTCAGGTTATCAGGGGCAAGAGCAGCTCCAGTTCCCAGAGGACTAGCTGAACACGGAGAAGCTGCACTTATCTACTGGCCACGTTTAACCCAGAACATTTATCTGCTGCACTTTGCCTGAATATTAAATACTCTATGAACCACCTCGCCCCCATTTCCTCTACCTGTTTAGGTTTCCGTTTCATTAAAAGGTTTCTATTCCTTTTTG
The DNA here is from genome assembly GCF_949316205.1 of Platichthys flesus. Classification (NCBI taxonomy): domain Eukaryota; kingdom Metazoa; phylum Chordata; class Actinopteri; order Pleuronectiformes; family Pleuronectidae; genus Platichthys; species Platichthys flesus. The sequence continues at coordinate 1,595,475 of NC_084947.1, forward strand.
CATTTTATTGTTTTAACGCCATAGCTGTTTTTACCAAAGTGTTATTTTCTTTTTAACATTTTAAACAGATTATGTAAAGTCCTTTGAAAGTGCCCCTTTGAAGTATTCAGCTTAAAAACAAAAGTGCTTTTCAAATCATATATATATATACTTTTGAGACATCAGTGTTTATTCCGGAGTTTAACTATTTAGGAGTTGACAGTCTGGAGACCGAGAGACAAGGAGAAGAGAGAAGGCTGTGACATGACACACAGGTTCGCCAGCTGCCAATCAAACCTTGGATATTGCTGTTAACCATTAATCATCATTGAACCAGATCAGTGCACGACAGCATCCACACAGAACCGCACCAGCCTTCTCAAAGAGCGAGTTGTAATATACAAGTGTCACTAAAAAGCTAAATTCATACAACTAACTAGCAGATGTTCAGTCGATTGGTCCTTAAATGTTTCTATACAGATCTAAATATTTTCTAATAAAAATTCTGAACACATTTAATTTAAAACCCTCAACTGAGGTTGTGCTGATTATCACTGATCACAATGTTTACAGGGGAAGAGCAAAGACAAATCCTTTCAGTGATATGAAGAGAAAAACAGGGGAAAAGCCAAAAGTACAGCAGATGGTACTATTAAATAAAAAACGTTTTTGTGTTCACACTGGAAATACCCTTTAAAATCCTGAGATCTCACCAGCTCCTGCTTAGGTAAAATAATAATTTCCCAGAGTTTAAAATAAGCCGTGTGTAGACACTGATTTCAAGGCTGTGGATCTCAGACCCCCTGGTTGTCGTTCAATCTGCCACTGCCGTGCCGCTGACTTGTGAACATGCCGTGGGCTCAGATCCACTGTGTAAACTGGGCAGAAGCAACAAAGGAGCTGGATGGTCTGTTCAAAATGGAGCTTTATACTTTGATGTGTAAATCGTGATGCAAGGGGGGGGGGGACCCCTGGGAACAGACCCCACCGCTGACTTCTGTGAAAGACACTGGGATTATGGGAAAATGTGAGCCAGAATTTACAGGGTTTGTTTTCCGATGGGTTGACATTTAACTGTATATGTGTGTGCATGCATGAGTGTGTGTGAGTGTGTGTGTGTGTGTGTGTGTGTGTGTGTGTGGCATGCTGAGCTGGAAATCACAGCGAACTCAGCTGTCCTGTTTATAAACTGTTATTCTGGGTCAGGACATGAACCCTCAACGGTTGCGTGGCTCCATTAAAGAAATCAGAGATAGTAAAGCTCCAGGAAGTTCCAAATTAAACCAAAGAGATGTTTGTTTGTTTTATGAGGAAACAGATTTGAAAGCTCAGGAATCCAGAGTCCAGGAATCCTCCTCTCGCTGGTGAAGTGGGAGGAGAGACAGAGCGGTGATTGAGATGCTCTGGGAAGAGCAAACCATCAACTGGGAGAGGAAAGAATTTGACTTCTGGAATAGCAGGTAGCGGTTTCCTGGAAAACGCTTCGGCGGAGTCCTCAGCCAATGCATACTTGAGTAATGGGAACACAAATGCACATGATGGTCCGTGCACGGGAGACAGACGCACTCACAAGGAAGAAATCACACACTCTCATACACACATCTAGCTTTTTGGACTGAGAGAGTATGAGGATGTTTATCTCACTGTACTAAGACATGACTTCATGTCTGTTTTCTTATTCTGCTGACCGGGGAGAAGTCTGTACTTTCCATTGGATGGTCATGGCAGGGCTGGTAGCTGCAGACTGACACACAGAGGAACTCTAAGCACGCACACAGACACACACCAGAAAGCCAGAAGTCTCTGCTCGGCTCCATTCACACACTCATGAACTAGCTTCACCTGTAAAAGGAGGCGACTGCTGTCTCTGTCGGAGTTGATGTGTTCAGCTCGGTTCTGCCACCGCAGCAGAGGTGACAGCTCATTAATCAACGTCGAGAGTCAAAATTCAGATCTCTCGTCGGCTGTGACACTTTGAGAAAAACAAAGTTAATGCACCTCCTCCGTCCACTCTCTGGCTCGTGATCATCAAACTGTGAAGATTTATCTGAGAAAGTAAAATTCATTTCATGGAGCAGTGACTTGTGTCACGCTGTTGATTACCGACGGTGAAGAGAAGACGTCTCTCTGTCAACACGGGACTTGAGAATAAATCTGTTTTTAGTTTTAAAAGTTTGTCTGCTACATTTTCAAAACACAATTAGTCTCTTGGCGAAAGCGATAAGAGGCTGAACTGGTCTACGTGCAGAGTGTTGGACACCAACACACAGGGGTCACGGCACCAGGCAGAGGCCTGATGTCTCCGTCCTGCTGCACTGACGGACTGAGGAAGTGTCTGTCCACAGGACATTGGACGGTGACAGTGACTGAACGCTCACCTGTTTTATGCTTATATATATTTGAATGTGTATACTTAATTGTTATATATTTTCTTTTTTGTATCCTTGCTCCTTTTTATGCTTGTTTCAATATTTCTGATTCTGATATGTCTTATCACTTGTATCCTATTTGTTTTCCTGTGTATGAGGGAAAGAGGAAAGGAAGGAAGGAGGGAGGGAAGGAAGGAAGGAAGGAAGGAAGGATGGATGGAATGATGGAAGGAAGGAAGGAAGGAAGGAGAGGAAGTTCCTACTGGAGATGTTTGGATCAGCTGGAATCCGCACGTCTCCTTGCCTCACCCCCCCCCCCCCCCCCCCCCCCCCCCCCCCAGGCATTATTTTCTCCAATTCAGAGCCTTGCATTGCATTGACCATTCCACTCCAGCTCTACTGGTGATAACAACAAACTTCACTTAAGAAGTCTGCTTTTAATTATATCCACAGGTATTTAAAACGTTGAAATTGAAACCCTCTGGCGCCATTTGGGCAGGAAAATATTGAGCGGCCACGAAATAATAACTCGGGGAACGAGATAAACAACTCAGGGCCACAAGACATGAATCAGTTCTTCACTAACAGGACGTGTGGAGCTGGAGTGAAGAAGCCTCTCGGATGAGAGAGGAAACTTCTCACTGAATCACATGAAGTGGCCTCTCTGGGCTTCAGCTGGGACACACACCGCGGTGGAAAGCTTCACAATTACCAGTCAACAACAACACATGGACCCATTTTCGGGGACGTGACCGAGCGTGTTTGGTATTTCGGTGACAGGATGCGTCTGGAGCATCTGGAAACAGGGACAGACCGAGATGCACTGGGGTCAACAAACCAGACTCTGTCTTATCCTTCCCTTTAAGGAGAGTGTGCATGGGGGGGGGGGGGGGGGGGGGGGAGAGAAACACTTTGACCTCCATCACAGCCAAACACACACTTCTTAAATCTGCATTTTTCCAGTGACCCAAATCAGCTGCTGTGAGAAACCTCTCCCTGTGTGTGTGTGTGATCAAAGTTCTGCTGGAAGGACACACACACACTGTTTGCTCTTGATTGTCAAAGGCAAAAGGAAAAACTCAGTTCACACACGTTTGAGTCCTGAAAGTCAAAGTCCTCACCCGTCTCTGTAGTTGATGACCGTATCGATGATGGTGTTCATCTGCTTGGTGAGCTTGGGGGGTTGGAGGACAGCTTCCTCCGCCGGGGGACGTCCACGCTTCTTCTTGGCCTTGCTGCTTCCCTCGTCTCTGCTCGACGACTCCTTCTCCGGACGCCTCTTACGTTTGCGCTTCTTCAGCCGGATCTCCTCCTCCATCTCCTCCAGGTTCCCGTCCTCCACGGCCTGGGGTTCGAAAGGAGCCGACAGGAGGCGTGGTTAAATGTTTACATGTGATTTGAAATTGATCCATCGATTGTCACACTTTTCTAGTATTTTCATCGGTTAAGGTATTTTTTATTTCAGCTGTCAACCCATAAACACTTCATGATGCCGCTGACCCTGAATCAGTTTACTACAATGCAGGACATTTATGTAACAAATATATAAACAGATTTAATTACCTTTATGGGACTTTGCAAAATCCTATAGCTCCTCTCCAAATACTCTTATAGTTTCTGATTTTCTTTATCTGAGTTTTTTAAGCCTCGCCGATTCCCCCCCCCTGACTAGATTAGAATCAGAAGTGACAGATTCCTTTTCTGGGCTTTTCTCTATTTAGCAGAGCTCTATAATCGCTCTGTCACACCAAACAGCCTGATGATGACATGAAGTACGATTGCACTGTTTTAAAAAACGTCTGCAAACTGAGCCACTTCAAGCTGTTTTGATAATTTCTGGAACGGACAAATTGAAAAACCGGATCGTGTCACACAGAGATAGAGCGCTTTAAAATGGTTTTGTTCCTCCCTTTAGAAATGGACGGCCTCTAAATTGCTTGCTTTTAATCAGAGCCTCTTGGAACCACAGCTTCCAACATTCTGTCACCTTCGGCTCAAAGTTTCTTTGTTCCTTTTCTGGTTTATTCCAGATACACCTGAGCCACAGTCATTAAATGGATCTGGCAGCCCGACCCGACTCTCCGAGGGGAATGACTCACTGTATGTGAGCAGTGTGGGTGAATGGGCGCCATTAGCATCACACAAGGAAACAGAAAGAAAGAAAAACACCGGCGTCCAATTACGGTTGGGACGTGTTTTGCCACCAACGAATCATAATTTGCTCGGTGCATGAAACGGAGGAGGTTGTTTTACATCTTAAAAAGTCTCATTGTTCAAAAACATTCATGTTCTACAAGTTTAAAAGAAATCGACAACTTGGTCCTCGTGCAGGAGCAGAATCTCATCTCCCAGACGTTTAGAAATAAGTTTAATTAAAACTCCGCGGCCTCTAATTTCACTATATAAACTTTTTCCATCTAATGAGAGACAAAAGTTGTGTTGATTTAAAACCATTATGACTAGAACCTCATCGATTGGTGATTTGAAAATGACAGCGAAGGAATAACTGCCTTTGTTTTGATATAGAATTGTGGGTATTGGTATGTGAGACTTCTTAATCCCTAAGTTCCATCATACTCTAATTATCAACCTCACTATATGATCATAAAAATTACATATTGTTATTGTCCCTGAATCCAATTAGAACCCCCCCCCCCCCGAAAATATGATGCCAATAGCACATTGTTGGTTTTGACACGTTTTGTTCCTCGCTGCCTCAGAACTCCACTTTCATCAAATCGGGGAGACTCACTGTGGCGCTGTGACATTTTCCTTCATTATCAAAGTATTTGTTTGCTTTGAATCAATGTCACCCACACAGAGCTGCCGCTGTCAAAGCTCAATTAATGCAACAGATGTGATTTATTCCCCCGGAGAAAAGAAACAACAACACATCTCCTGTTTCCTCCGGTCTCTGTGACATTTGGTAAAAAGTAAAGCATTAAAGAAACTTTGGAACGAGGCCGGGAAGCGAAGAAGCACTGAGGGATGGATCTGTTTTGGATTTGATGGCGAGACAACAGAGATCACACTACATTACATTACACAGAGAGCACACTACATTACATTACACAGAGATCACACTACATTACATTACACAGAGAGCACACTACATTACATTACACAGAGAGCACACTAGGAGCCACAGAGCTTCCAACAGGTGTGGAACACAAAGACGTCGGACTGCAGCTGAATGATTCAAGTATAGTTTAGTGACTTTTTTCCTTGTTGGAAAGCAGTTATAATTCTATTTTTGAGATCTACATCTGTTCGGACTTTACCCGTAGCCACTGCTTTTCGGTCAGCGCGTCACTGTAGTCCACATCTCGACGGCCGCGTGACCCTCGGCCGAACGGCCGGTCGTCATCGTCGTTGTACGTGAGCCGCTCCACCTCCGCGTCGTCCTTGATGATCCAGGACGGCAGCTCGTCCTCCTCCATCAGACGGGGCTTACGGTTCGGGTTGCGGGCTTCCTCCCGGCGTCGGTCCATGTCAAAGCGCTGGAGGAGAAAAGCAGGAAAATCACATGGAGTCAAGCAGCAGATGAATCTGGTTGGTTTGTTTTTATTTATATTAGGGCTGAACGATTAATTGCATTTGCAATTAAATCGCGATATAATAAAACACGATTTTCTAACGGCAACGAGCGCGATTACAACGTGTGAAGGAAAACATACCATCCAGCTCCTTGTTGCTTCTGCCCAGTTCACACAGTGGATCTGAGCCCACGGCTCGTTCACAAGCCAGCGATTCAATTTTTTTTTTCTCTTAAAATGGTAAATTTTGCACACAGTGTTAAAAAAGTGCATGCCTTGCGTTTATACTTGCAATGACTTTGTTTAAATTACTTAAATGCATATTGTTCTTGTTTTTGTAATGAGCAGTTAAATAAAATTGTAAAATGTGGGAAAGAATATTTTACACTAAATGTATCTAATATTGTGTTGGGTCATATTTAAATCATTCATTACGTTTTGTTGGGGGAAAAAAAGGGGATAAAATAAAAAAATTTCATATTAAATCTCAATCGCAATATTTGAGGAAGAAATCGTAATAAGATTATTTTCTCAAATCGTTCAGCCCTAATTTATATCACACAAATGTAACTGAAGCTGTACTTGAATGGAGAGATTATGGAAACGCAGCATCACATGTCACCACTGCACCAATAGATGGATGAATAATAAGCAACGAGGCCATGTTGTGCTATGATTACATTCCCCAGTCACTTTGTGACTTTCTCTCATTAACTTGTAATATAAAGTGACAGGTACTAACATCCCTACGTTACAAGCCATTACACAGTGTCACCTTGTTTTATAACTGAGCAGATTACCACTGTGGTGCACTCACTGCCCTCATGGGAAGTGGGAAGTGGTGAGCGTGGCGTTCGGAATGGAGAACACGTTGTCACGGGCGGCACGGTGGTTAAGTGGTTAGCACCGTCGCCTCACAGCAAGAGGGTTCTGACTCTTAACGTTTAAGTGCTGCTGAGATATTTGCGTTCTTCCCCTTTCATGTCCGTCACCGGTTAGAAACATCATCAACCCACTCGCTCACTCACAGGGAATCTTCCCTCTGTTCTCACATTTTGACAATATTTATACTCGGGCGCTGGAAAGAAAAGTTCTCTAAAAATGTCTCAAGGAACCCCATTGGATAAAGTCCATCGTCAACTGGGATTTGGCAAATCCCATTTACCATAGCTCCAGGTACAGGGTGTTCATGAAGCATCTTAATACTTAAAAATAAACTCAACAATAAATGAATTTACACTTAAAGCTCGTTGAGAAAGCACCGTCTTGATAATTGAAGCACAATCACTGACGTGGGATCAGTTAAATTCAGGTTGTTATAAATACTCATGGAGGAAGCAGTGTATTTTCAGGCTGTGTGATGCCAAGTTAATAAATACAGACAACAAACGTTTGTTTTTTAATATACATAAGCTGTCAAGTGTGTTCTGCAGATAACAAGTTGACTGTGAGTCATGTGTCCATGGTGATTCACTAAGTAATTGGACAGTTGTTGCCAAGTCTGAAAGAGCCTCAACAAATAATAATGTTTAATGATCTCCTTTATGACTGACAACAGAAATTAATTTGGGGCTAAATATAGAGGAGAAGCAGCTGTAACCATTTGTTGTTTTTACCATAAAGAGCTCGAACTCATCCTCCAGGCGGGCGATCATCTGGTTCAGGGTCTCGTCATCAGGCACCTCGTCTTCCTCCTGCAGGTACAGAGGCAGACAAACAGGAGAACACGTCAATAACAGGATAAGAACTGGTTCTCCTGCTCAGTTCCAATCACATGTGTGATCGTTCCCAATGTAAACCACTGAATGTGCATTTCAACCCCATTTAATATTGTGAACGACGGGCGGTTTGCTCGCTGATCAAATCCACAGAGCCGTCTCTGGGCCGGAGGTGATTCAATCACAACCAGCACGCTTAATTTAACAAGATGGGGAAACATCTCTTGTGTTCATTATATAATCCTGGCTGCTCAAACACATTAACTCCTCTCGGCCCTGAGATGCTCACACTGAGAATAAAACATCCAAAAGTCATGAAGCTACAGACTCGGGGGTTTTACCTCGTTCTGCTCCTCGTGCTCCAGGATGGCCTGGAGGAAGACGCGGCGCTCGTGGCTCGAGGACTTCTGGTCAAACATGCCGGCCTGGATCACCTTCTGATCCACGTTCAGCTTGTACTTGGCCGCTGCCAGGATCTGCTCCTCCACGCTGTTGACGGTGCAGAGGCGGAGCACGCGCACCTCGTTCTGCTGGCCGATGCGGTGAGCCCGGTCCTGAGCCTGGAGGTCCTGGGTGTCGCAGAGGAGACAGAAATGTGAGACGGTTTCTGATAAGTTCAGAAACCCAGTCAAGGTCCAAACTTAACACCGGTTGATTGATCTAAATGATGGATTCTGGATTCACGATAATATATATTTTTTGCTGTTGAAACAGATCTTCTATCAACTTTGCCTTTTTGAGCTCTGACTCACCAAACCACAATAAAGAGGATCAATTGTACGATTCCACCACAACTCCTGAGTTTCTCTTGAATGTGAGAAGTCTGAACACAACTAATTACTTCCTGATCCCCAGAAGACAACACAGAGGTTAAGAGGTTCAACGTGAGGAAAGTACCGGATCCTTTGAGGCGGGACTTGTAGCAGTGAAGACACCTGATTGGTTGAGGAATCTGGTTCATAATATAATTTTCTTTACCATTCCAGTGTCTTAATGACTTTACTGCAACCTGCATTTATTGTAATAATGAGGCGATGATATATCCTCAGAGTCTGAGGCAGATTTCAATAAGCCTGTCAAAGTTTTGCATCAGTGCAGTTTCTCAGTCTAGCAGCGTATTTACTGAGACGAGCCCCAGCCACAGTTTATCTGATTTGCATCTTGGATATCTGGAAAGCAAAGGAGCACAAAACAAAAGTGTTCTGATCTCAGAGGATCAGTGGCAGAGAAGATATTTCTGGAAATGCAAATGTAAATTCAACTCGCCAGAGACAGATATTATAAATAGCTTGATGTTGTCAGCTCGACAGAACGATCACTGAGGTGGGGGACAAAAAGAAAACTGTGACTGGATTATTTCTGCAAAACTGATCAAACAGAGCAGCTCGCTCCCGGAGCTTCAAGGACGCTCACACCAGAGTGTGAACGTCCTTGAAGCTGAAGGACACACAACTGCTGAAGTTGGGAAAAAGGTGATAATCTGAAAAAGTTTTGGGGTAAGAATAAATAAACAGGTGTGTTGCTGCTTGTCTTGTGTTGTGGTAACATGATGCATCTTTGCATAAGTCGGGATATCAAAGTCAACACATGCTCAAACAATCGCCAGTCAGTCTCAGGTGTCAATCATCTCTCACTCCATTTTAAAACCATCACAATTAAAGCAGCCAGCCACCAGGAGTGGTCACGTCCTCCTTCTGTTTCGACTCGTGTCCACAGCAACCAGTCCACAAACTTTGCCTGAGTTTGCACAATGTGCTGCAGGGATCAGCCTGAGGTCATGAATAACGTGCAGCAAACATCAGTTTACATTCCCTCTTCACTAAATTTGCATCTGTGAACAAACATGTCATGAAATAAACATCGTATGGAACTCGCTCACTGTGGTTTGAGTGGCAGCATCCTGAGTAAATACCCCTTTAAATCAGCTCATCTCAATTTAGTATTTTGTTAGCTTCCCTGGTGTCGGACTAATACAAACTTCCAATCATCTTCTGGATTCATGCATTCAGGCTGTGAGCAGGTGGGGGGGTTCAGGGCAGGATGACACAGAGAGCTGGAGGACCGACCTGGTGGGGATTCCAGTCGCTGTCGAAGATGATGACCGTGTCGGCCGCCTGCAGGTTGAGGCCCAGGCCGCCGGCTCTGGTGCTGAGCAGGAAGATGAAGTACTGGGATCCTTCCTCGTTAAATTTCTTCAGCAGCAAAGCTCGGTCATCGGCCTTGGTGGCTCCTGAAACATCAAACGTCATGACTTTTCAACTGTGGAGTTTGTTGAGGTAACTTTGTTGAGGCAACTTAGAAAAGGCCGCTCTTACTGCTTCTTGTTATTCAGGTAAAAAAGCGTCTTATTTGAGGGAAAGTTAGAATGTCACATGTGCACTCGCCGCGTCTCTGACAAATTAAACAGTTTCCGATGTCTCTGAGGACACGTGGTGGATCTAGTGAAGCTGGGTTCACGATGATGAAACCATTTACGTCCCAGCTTGTGTGTCTGATTAAAACATGACAACTAATGAGGGCCACAGACCACAGCGTCATTTCAGAGACACGTCTTCATTTGATGTACTTATAAAAGTGAAGTGTGGACGGAATGAATGTAAATCCAGCTGTGGGCGGCTGTGGCTCAGGACATGGAGCGGGTCGTCCACTAACCAAAAGATCGGTGGTTCGAATTCATCTGCACTTATCCTTTGGTTAGAGTGTGTGTGAATGGTATGTGAGGAATGTTTGAATGTGGCCTGGACTGTATTTTACCTACTCATATCACATTCTATATGATATTCATATATTTTAATTGGTATGATTTAATGAGGAGGGTGGGAGCAGAAACCCAGCGACCTTCCCTCCCAAGCTTATGACGAGCAAACCAAATATAAATGTGTCACAGAACAAATGTGAGTTGTTAACAGCAGGTCTGTTCTGCAGTGGCCGACTTTGCCTTATTAACTGTGGAAAGTGACAGACAGTGTGGAAAGTGACAGACAATGTGGAAAGTGACAGACAGTGTGGAAAGTGACAGACAGTGTGGAAAGTGACAGACAGTGTGGAAAGTGACAGACAGTGTGGGCCTAAGTGTGAAGGAGCTGCTTGGACCTTTTGCTCACTATATAATTATTTATTATATATTATATTTTTAATTAAGTGGAAATCCTCCTTTGATCTGAATCTTGAAACATTGCTCTAGTGGGGATGTTACCATCAAGACGTAAATACTGGAAGTTGCGGTAGCTGAGGTAGTCCTCCATGATGGTCATGAGGGTGGTCATCTGGCAGAAGAGCAGGACGCGATGGTTGGTGGCGTGAAGCTTCGGCAGGATGCGATCCAGGAGCTCGAACTTCCCTGACGCTCTGTACAGATCAGGCCTGAGAGGAGACGGGGAAAACACACAGGGGTCACTGTCAGTGAGAGGGATGATCATGAAGCCTTGAACTTTTTATGATTCTTTTGATTTTTCAAAAGTCATGATGATGTGTAAGGATGGAAACCGACTCTTAAACACATGTCTATAAAATCCTGTTTTCAACCTCCTGGAAAAATGGGGTCAACACCAAAAGCACATGATTGAAGCTGTGTGTTACAAACAGAGAGGAACGGTCCTACACACATATGTGACAAATCAACTTCAATAAAAACTTTTGATTTAAAGAAAAACTTCAAGTTTAATTTTGTCCGTAGTTAATGTGACAACAAACAGACCTCAGAATCACCCCGTTCAGTTTCTGTTCACTCTCTGTCTATAAGGGGCGGGATTTAAGCTTCAAACCATCAACTATCACCAGTGTGTAGCTGAGACAATGTGGTTTTAGGAGAATTTACATTTTATATGGATCTTCTATAGTTTTAGAATTGTGTCCAAATGAATAAAGCAAACTTGCTGCAGAACTTAAAGTGTCTGTTTGAGATCTGCCCGTGGTTGAGAAACCAGAGAGCTAAACGTCCGCTGCCTCAGATATAATAAAACACATATAATTTATTTTCACTGCTGCAATGAATAATTTATTTGTGTCACATATTCACTTTTGTGACACAGCAGCTGTTTAAAACATGAACTTGTACAAATCGTTCTGAGGAACAAACCTCAGAACGACTCAGCTCAGGGTTGAACAAACAACCTCCTGGTGTCAATGCAGTCGTTTCTGAACACGTGTGATTTGCTCAGAAAAGAAAGTCAAATAAACGGATACGGGATGAAAAAGGTTTTTACATAAATAAGCTGCTAAGCCTTAAATCCCCCTATTAATAATTCATAAAAGTATGTAAACATGGTGGTGTTCAAACAGATAAAGAATGAAAATATTCATGTGTGTGTTTGTTTGTGTTTGTGTGTGTGTGTGTGTGTGTTTAGCACTGTGTGATATAAACACACTGTTAGACTTACCCGCTGATTATTCCGTTTGGATAACCCAAGTGCTCTGCAAAAGATTCCTGTAACCGAGAACATTTACTGGTTTAAATAACGAGCAAGTAGCAAACTGAGTCCTGCATTTGAATGAGTTTTACTGGAGACCGAGCTCTGACCTTTGTTAACAGTTACAAAAGAGGAATTTGAAGTTTTGCTTTCTAGACATTTTCACAATCAGGTTTTGTTTTGAAGGTCTGAACCTGCAGACACAGACGTCTGTTCCCAGGGAACGGCTGACGTCAAGACTCTAAACTTTATAAAATACATAGTTGTTTCATAACTTCAGTCAAATCTAAGAACAGGATGAACAAAAACCTAAAATGAACAAAGACAATACAGAAAAAATGATTGTCTGGAAATGAGTCTTCTAATTTCACACAAGAAGAATTTTTTTGGAGAATATAAAACTTTAACGATTAGGTCATCGTTAGTAAAGCTAATACATCTAAACTAGTTATAGTTAAGACGTGTTCATGACAGCCACTGCCATCGCTGCAGGTCAAACAGCTCTCACCTCAATGTGCTGGAACATGTACGGATGATTGCAGATCTTCTTCAGCTGCATGATGGTGTTCATCAGGGTCTTCGCTCCACCTTTACCCTGGAGAACGTTATTTCACAGTTGAAAGACATTTTCATTCCAGATCGAAATAATGACTGATTCAGAAACTTCTCAAAACCTTTGCAAAGTCTTCTGCTTTTCTAAGAGACACTCTTCTGCACCTGAGGCTGAAAGCTGAGACGCATCTTCAGCAGTTAGATAAAATGAACCAATACGCGTCTTGTTCATGCCACAGAACTTTCTTCTAAAAGCACCGGTAAACGTTGACTTCAGTTACACAATCTGGGAACCTTGTGTTGTAAATATCACTGAGCGCCCAGCCTCGCGTCTCAGCGTGAGACACCGGTGAATCAAAGCGGTCACATTCAGTAGAGACACCGGAGCTTCAGCACATTTACCTTCTTGTCTTTCTCTGAGCCGTCTGTGAGGAGGATGCCTTTCTGCATGTGGCGGTACAGAACCTTCTGGATGGCCGACATGTCACATTTGATGACGTACTCCACCTGCGGGGACAAAGAGGACAGAGCTTTGATGAGACATGTCTTTTAACCTGAGACATTTCAGGTCTCAGTCATATTCTTGATAACAACAATAAGGTGAAAGAAATGTGTTTGCATTTGTAACATATGTATAAAACCTATTTAAAGAAAGTATCTGAAGAACTACAGGATGTAAATTAACAATTTATCAATTTCCAATTGGTTATGAGAAGAGCTGCAATGATTTGTCAATTAATCAATTAGAAAATACTTTTTGAATGTTTGACTTATTAAAAAAAATCAGTTTGAATTGGTTATTTAGTTTTTTTCCCACCACATTACATTTGATGACCTCATCAGGTCTCTGGGAAAAAAGGATTGACGTTGCTCAATATTCTCTCCATTTTAATAGAGGACGCATTTAGTTCATAAATTGAAACAACAATCAATAATGAAAGTGATTGTCAGCTACAGCCCTGATTGGATGAATTGCAGTGTATCCTCTCCACATAGGTTTCATAGTCAGAAGCAGCTAGGTAATTACAAGGCATTTCTACCCTAACCCCTTTCCTGGGAAATAAATGATCTTATGAGAAGTGAAAACTGTTTTATAGCTGCTCTGTTCTAATTGAATCAAAGAGCAGAACACGTTTTATGCATTACAAATCGAAATACACAAAGCTTAGTTTCCATTTCACCTTCTCTGGCAGCTGCGACTCCACCTCCTTCTTCAGTCGGCGCAGCAGGAAGGGGCGGAGCACCTTGTGCAAGCGGCGGATGATCAGGATGGTCTCCTCCTCGTTGAGGTCGACCTGAGCGAAGCAGAACGTGTTGAAGATTAGTGGCAGGCGGCCGACTGTGTGTTCTTCAGATCCGCCGCAGTGACACGATCGTGACAAGCAAAGAATTCATCAACAAGTTGTGCAGCTGCAACCAAACCTGCCTCCTTGAGTGAGGCTACATCTTGAATAATAGAGATGTTTCTGAGCACTGGTTGTGGTGATTCGGCCGGGGGTGAGAACTAATACCCTGCAGAGCCTCGGAGCACTGGTAGCAACGTGCAGCAATGTTTATCTGAGTGGGTTCCTGTATTTTGTATGTTTGGCTGAATCCTGCTGTTGTTTTCACACTGTTCCACTGATCAACAGTTGGTGGTGGCAACAGGGAAAGAGAAGCCTGCAAAGATCCTGAATACATCAACACAGAAAACAACTGCTTGAGCTGCCGGGAGGAATTTTAAGAACAGATTCAACGGCATCAGATTCTCCTGATTATTGTTATAACGCTGTTTTCATTCTTTTATTTAGAAACTTGATTAGGTGGAAGTATAAAGGTTTTGTTTTTTTATTCCTCGCTGTCAGGGCTCAACCTGAAATAAACCTGTGGCCTCTTTCGAACCAGCGGGTTGAATGTTAGAAAAGACATTCAAAAAGACGCATCGGCTGAAGCAGCCATATTTTGGCCTCTTGTGTATTTCTTTGACCTGTGGTTTTGAAAACATAAGCATTTCGCTTGCTAATTGGGTTTACAGGCTCCCTCAGCCTCGGGCTACATGTGAAACCTGCAGGGACCTTGAGGGAGGGAAGTGGAGAATGCTACCAGGACTCGTGGTGAATCATTAGGAGAAAGGTTTGTTGTTGGATCCTGAATCAGTAATAAGGATGCTAGTTTGTGACTGAGTTGGGTTCAAACTTCCCTGAGGGGAGAAAACATTCCCTTTGGAAAATATGGTCAAACAACATTCAGCCTCATCCTTCACCTCCTGACTGTTCATTTTCTGTTAAAACTTTACTCTTACTTTGAATAAGCTTCGTAAAAAAGCTCAAAACATTTTACTGGCGTACAAAACTTCACACTCTACTCGACTTTAATAACTTCCCTTTTACTTTACTTCAGTGGGAATGACAGCTGTAATCACTGTGAAGGGAGAAAAGCCCTCGGGGCTCTCAGAGTTGTAGAGAGATCCACTTAGGAAACCTTTTATCAGCTTTCAGAAGATGCACATTATCTCCACGTTTAGCTAAAGATGGGTCCCTGTATCATGAATTGTAAAAACTGCAAGTCATGGTGATGGAAAGTGATTTAAAACATTAAATACAGTTTGTCTCATCTGAAATCTACTAACTGTCGGTAATAAAATAATCAGTTGAATCTTTGGCAGACCATTCACCTCTGGCCTTGGATTCTGTGATTCTGATACTGAGGATAAAGTAATAGCATTTGTATAATCTATCAGATGAACATTAATGTCCACCTCCGCTCGCTCTCACCCTCTCCCCTGTCATGGCGAACGGGGCGTTGAACCACTGCTCGAAGGTGCTGCAGCTCTTGAAGATGGTGGGCAGCAGGAAGTTGAGTAATGCCCACAGCTCGGGGAGCTTGTTCTGCAGCGGCGTCCCGGTGAGGAGGAGACGTCGGGGGGCCACATAGTGGGTGTTCAGAACCTGGGTCAGCTTGCAGTGGTGGTTCTTCATGCGGTGACCCTCGTCCACGATCATGTACTTCCAACGAATCTGTATGTGGAGCGAGACTCATTCAGGGATTCAAGTCTCAACATGTTAACTCTCATATGTTCTAAAACCGTGAAGTAAGACATTTAAGATCTATGTCAAGAACAAGACATAAGCAGGAATATCAGTGACTTATATAAATCTTCCATTAGATTAAGACCAATTTATTCTGTTATTCAAAACTATGTTTAATGACAAAATAAATAATTACAGTTATGAAAACCTCTTTAGCTTTATATTTCTACGATGAGAACCAGACACTCGTGTTCAGGGTTGTTTGGGCTTCGCAGAGGAATAAGCTCCAGTGAGTGCCAGCAAAGTCTTATGGAAAATTTATGTTTAAAAGTATTAGACACTGAAGAGTGCAGGCGCGGGGGGGGGGGGGTGTATTCCACAGAGGGGACACAGCTCATCTCTTTCACCTTGGCCAGTATTTGCTTGTCCTTAATGATGTACTCATAGGTTGTCAACAGGACGTTGAACTTCCCGCTGCGGAGCTGAGGTACGAGTCCACGCCGCAGGCCGGGGGTCCCCTGTCAGGTGGAGACACACAAAGGAAAGAGAACAAGTCACAAGTCAGTCAAAGGGAATCACATCTCCGACTTCAAACGAAAGAGACAAGTGACTTCTCTTTCTTACCTTGTAAGCAATTTTCACAACAGACGGTGACCACTTGTCAAGTTCATAGATCCAATTGGACAAAGTCCTGGAAAAAAAAGGAAAACGTCGATCATCAAACAAATGTCACATTTGAGAACGTGGTTTGAATTTAGAGCTATTAAAGGTTTAATGAGTTTTGCAAAGACGTGAGGAGCAACTCGAAGAATCTTCCATTAAAAGGCCGAGCACTAATTCACACGTCTATCATCAATGTTCAGACATCATTTGCTGGATAAACATCAAAAGGAAAAACATTTTTTAATAGCTTTCCCGACTCTTAAAACCCGCAGCTCACAACCAGAGACCTTCTTTATGGCTTTGTTCAAAACTTTCCCCGCCAGGCAGATCAATCTCTCCTCCCATTAACACATTTTTCTAACACATCACAGCTATTAAGGAGGAGAATATGAGGCTTTGCTGCACATTAAAGAAAACACATTTAAAACAGTGGCAGTGAAGTAAAGTATGAGCCTCTGCTGGGTTGATTGACTGCAAAAAGAACAATGGATGTTTCAGAAAACAAACCCATCTTTCCCTCTGATCCTTTAAGACCCACAGCTCTAAATTATAGGTAAAAAGAAAAGCTAATTAGGTGAAACTGGGAATAACAACACTCTTCTCTCCACCTTATATCCACAAAAGGGAAATGTGTGAGTACTAAAGGTGCTGGAGTGTTTGTAGAAGCTGAAAAGAACCCAGGAGCATTAACCCACTTCGTTGGGAGTTAGGAGTTGGACTAGTTTGCACTTGAATGCGTTTTGTAGAAATTCAAAGGATCTATGTTGGGGAAGCAGCGAGGGAAATCACATTTATACTAAGAGGTTCCAATATTTACATCAGAAGATCGAGAAAATTCACGTCTCTTACTCGAGGAGAACATCCTCACAATATCGTAGTAGTTTGAGAGGAGAGAGCGTTGGTTTAACAACAGGAACAAGAGTAAGTCTAGCTTTCACAGGTGCTGCTGCTGAGAGCCTGTGTCAGCAGAGGAAGAATCCCTGTGGGTGCTGTTACTGGTCCCTGATGTGTCTGACCTGCAAAGGTCGAGTGAGGATTCAATCTTGAAAATCTTACAAAATCCTGATTCTTGTATTCCGACCAATACTGCAGACATTTAAACCTGAGCACACAGAACACTCATGTCTACTGAGGCAGTGAATGACTTTATACCAACTGGATATTAAAACCCCTGTCCTCTATCACGTGATTTAGGCTGATCAGGTTGGTTTGTTTCCATCTAAAATTAATAACTGAAGTTGTTTTGATTGCTCTGCACATCTGTTCCACAGCATTTTAACGTGTCATGAAACCTAATGATAAAAGCCATGATGGGTGCGTGCGGAGGAGAACTGACGAGAGAGGAACGATGATGAGGAAGGGGCCGTTGATCCTCTTGTTCTCCATCAGGTACGTGATGAGGGCGATGGTCTGGATGGTTTTGCCGAGGCCCATCTCATCAGCCAGGATGCCGTTCAGATTGTTGTTGTATAGGGACACCATCCACTCCAGTCCCTGGACCTAGAAGACACACAGACACACAGCTGAAAATAAAGCCTGCAGACACAAGGTCTTTCCTCTATTTACCTCCAACACTTTCATGTTGTCAAAGCTTTTCAATTTACAAAAGACCATCATTTACACCATGCAGCTTCCCTCATTACTCAGCTGGAATAAATAATACTGTAAATGATTAAACATATCATGGTACATGTCATTGCTTTCTGTCCTGTTAAAGTAAAGGAAAATAGTTGCTGGAGGATAAGTGAATGTGTTAAGTGTGTTTAATCTGCATGTTTAAGTACAAACTGGGAAACGCATCTGGAAAGAGTCAATTTAATGCTTTTCATAGTGAGTTTTGTAAATGCACTTTAATCGTACAGCCACTGTGGCCTCTCTTATCCCAGCTGATTCATGCATGGTGGAAAAATATCAACTGTGAGACCAACTGCACAACTCGCCTGTGGCACAAACACTCCACAGAAGACAGAACAGGGAAACGGGACAGAAAAGGCGATACGGCCAATTAATTAACTGCATAGTTAACAAAACCAAGAGTTCAAATTCTCACAGATTTCTGTCATTGCTGCAGACACTTGATCCAATTATGTTAAGGCTGAAATATGTCCAATTATCCCCCAGGAGCTTCCACAATATCTCCTTTAGAGACCGGCACCCAGGGAATCAGAGACGAACTGGGGCCGAACCCTGATTGGACGAAAGAAAGCACGAGCAGCAGCAGCAGCCGAGTGCCGGTTCACTATCTCTGGTAATCCATCTTTCACTGCTACAGCAGAGAAGACTTTATAATGTCGTGCTGAAAACCAATGTCCTTGTGTTGTTATGAGACGACTTAAAGACGCTCTTTAAGATTAAGATTAAGATTAAGATTAAGATTCATTTATTAGTCCCAAACACAGGCACACTCATGCAGGTAGGGAAATTTAACCTCTGCTTTTGACCCATCTGGTGCAGGACACACAGAGCAGTGAGCGACCATGTACGGCGCCCGGGAGCAGATGTTGGGGGAGTAAGGTGCCTTGCTCAGGGGCACTAGACAGGGTAGGGAGAATCCTCTTGGATTTTTGGACAGATCAATCAAGGTTCGTCTTTTTGTTGTTTCTCTGTGGAGTCGAACCAGAGACCTTTTCTGCCCATAGTCCAAGTTTCTGCCACTAGACCACCGCCTCTCCAGTGAGATGACTGAGTGTTTAGTCTCATGGCAGCAGATGTGTTTGGTCACAACCTCCGTGCATCATGGTGTCAAACAGGTAGAAAGCTTTTCTGTCTCCAGCCAAAATTCAGGCTGGACTCTGATGTCAAACCAAATTACAACAACATGAATGATGAAATGAAAAACCCAGCCGGTGAAAGAAACACTTCCAAAACCCTTGAGCACAGTTTGATAGCTGCCGAGACACCGGAGAACAGAACCAATGTTCTGTGTGTTTTCTCTCATGAATGGAAACTAGACTGATTTAAATTCATTTCAGGTTTTCCATCACAGTCACCTCTGTTCCGTCTAATTCACTGTCATGCGTCAAAATGCAGCTGCCATTTTACAGAAATCCTCATCCCCGTTTTGATAAAGGAACCCAATTTTCTTTTTCTATTCATGAGTTGTGCGCTTGGAAACATCTCAGCACAAAAAAGAAAAACACAATAACAAATAAAAAGTAAAAAATGAGAATGTGGTTGCTTCTGGTAGTAAACAGGCTTTCCGGTGAATTGGTAATAAACAGTCAATTGGAAACTAATTTAAAAGATAGTGGATGAAAAATAAAAAATCTAAACTAACAACAAACACAGATCTCCGGCAAAGGTATACAAAATAAGAGCAACCGCAGGTGTGTGTGTGTGTGTGTGCATGTGTGGCATTTCATAAACTGTATATAAAGATGGACGACATGAAGCCACAGCCTCTTATTGCCCCCTGTTGGCTGCTTGCTGTGAAGGTCATGACCCCCGCCTCATCCATGTTAACAGACGGGTCAGGGTCAAGGGTTTGGTCTTTATTAGTATCATAAGATATGAAAATGGGGTGAAACTTCCTCTGCAGGGTACTTTGTCTTGATTCCTGGAGACGGGTTTTCCATCTTTATACACAATCTATGCTGTGTGTGTGTGTGTGTGTGTGTGTGTGTGTGTGTGTGTGTGTTCACCTGGTAGTGCTTGAGCAACCCGTTGATCAGCAGCGACGACTGCTTCTCCACCCTCTCGATGACAGCGTGGGCCACACCGTAGTAGGACTGGGTGCTGGTTTGTCCAGTAGGAACACTGTACTCATCATCCACATCCTGCTTGGCAGACCTGAACCATTGTTGGTTGGGGGGGGGGGGAGAGTAAATGTGAGGTTGGGACCAGGGGTCGCCTCACTAACATCTAAAGAGCTTGCTTTTCATCAAACTAGTGAGGAGAAAGAATCTGTCTGGAGCTGCAAAAACATTTTAACGTAAATGAGCCGGTAGGAGGTTATTTATTCTCATTTAGCATAATTTCAAGTTTTGGTGCAATAACAAATTAATAGAGGGACTGCAATAAAGAAAACATTCGATAAACCAAATTGTCTCTCCACTGCTCTCCTTGGCAGTTTTCAAAACACTGTCGTTCTTTCATGCTTCAATAAACCCAGCTCTTCTGCAACTGTCCTTCTTCATTACATCTATTGTTGTTGGCTAATTTCTCACAGAGGAATACATATTCTGGTAAAGCTGCACAAATGGGAGAGAACCAAAAGAACCTGAAGAACCAGAAGAACCTGAAGAACCTTAACCTCACTGGTTGGCTGGATGAGCGATGTGATGCAGATTTTAATTATGTGTATGTGTGTTTTCACAGTTGGATAAGTATAAATGTAGGACTGGATCAATGATAATTACATGTTAAATATTAACTTCAATATTGTTTTATAACAAAGAGCATCACTAGAGACGTTTTACCGATGTGTGTGTGTGTGTGTGTGTGTGTGTGTGTGTTTAATGTCAAATGTGTTCATGGAGACACGTCCTGCAGCTGAACTTCCACAGAGGCAGTTTTAACTAAGTTTGAATAACCTGATTAACAGACACTACTTTTTACCTCTGGTTTCACCAAATCCACTTTTCTAGCATTTTATGATTTTATCTTGTTTCCTTGTTTTTTATCTTTATCTTTCTTTGTGTAACTTCCTTTGGTGTTTCCTCATTAAATATATAAGAATTATGAGAAAATATTTATTATCATTTCAAGTTATATCAGGTCTGGCAGAGGGACAGTGTTTTTATTGTTGTGCTTCGAAGTCTGATTGATTGATTGATTGATTGATTGATTGATTGATTGATTGATTGTTTGGCAGGGTTATATCAGTCTGTAAGATTGTGTAGACATGATAGCATCACAACAATAAAAGACACATTCAGGAAACTTTGCAGGTGTGTGTATCTAAGATTAAATTCTAAACAGACAAAAAACGTAGGAGGTAAAAATACCTCATAATACATCAGAATGCACAAATCTTCAAATACTCCAAGAGTTGGATGATATATTCGTTCTCTTATTCCCTTAACTTCCATCGAGGTAAAATCATAAAGGAGAAATGAATTTCTTACTCAATGATGTGCTTGGCCACTTTCACAGTCACTAGATTTCCATGGGGATCGATTATCTTCTGCTCCTCTGGTTCTGCCTTGGCCCCCCCCTCCTCCTCCTTATGAAGAACAAGTTGATAGAACATGAGTGGATACTCAATATAATCACAACAGAGAGGTCTCAGAAGAAGATCCGCTGGGGATAGAACTAAATCATCAGAAGCAGCATCACTGAGGTGTACAGCTACAGCCCCCTGGTGGACTGTGATGTGTACATGAACAGTTAATCTGACTCTGAATAACATTTGATCACATTTGAATGATTTGAAGAGTTGTTGGCGAGGGGGCATGATCTCATATCCTCCCCTGTTGGAGTTCATTATTGAGAAAGTCACTGACCTCCTCCTCGAACTCAGACTCGCTCTCCTCGCTGTCTGACCGCGGGGCGACTTCATACCTGGTGTTCAGGAGAGAGAAATAAGGAAAGTACCAAGACATTATAATGGGCTAATTAAATCCTGTTCTGGTTCATCTTCAGTAGAACGTATCCAGCCGTGGTCCCCAACCAAATTAAGGTGAGGGATTTGATAACATTTGCAGGAGTGAATCCTCACTCGACCTTAACAGATGCGTCATCATTTAAAAGCATAAAGCAGTAATAACTGAAAGTGTAGCAGCTGTCAAAGGTTCAGCTTGTGGGGGCAAATGACTGAACCACAACTTTGTCAGGGCTCAGGAGTCGATTCTGAATCCGAGTTCCCCGTAATTCTTGTGGGAACGAAGGCAGTAGGTGGTTTGCAACAGTTCCAACGCTGCAAGGTGTTTGTTTACACGACAGGGTCATCCTTCTTAATAGACAGTTTAATTTAATTTCCCCAGGTACCTTCACGAAGTGTTTCGGGAACAAAGGAAGGGACTAAAAGCGTCTCCGGCAGAAAAAGACAAACAATAACATCAAGAGCAGACTGCGGAGCTGAGAGCCTCCTCACCCAGGGTTCATCTCGAGCCAGGCCTCCAGCTGGCTGGATTTGGGAGCGTCGGTTCCCTGCAGGACTTTCCCCGTCTCCGTCTGGATCACCTTGACGGGCAGCTCACTCATCTGGCTGCTCTCGTCCATGGGCTGCAGAGCAAAGAGCACAGTGATCAAACTGAACCTCAACAGCGTCAGTTCAACAGTAAATACAGATTATCATGGCTGCACTTAATATTATTGCAAATTGACATAAACAAATTAAGGATTTCCCCCATCATTATGACAGCAAATCAATTAGTTGCATAACCCTGCTTCTCTAGATGAGGATGTCTGTAAGTGTGCGTATCCTTAAATTCAGACACGTCTAATGAAGAAAGAAAATAAACTGTGTTGATAATTACAGACATTAATTTGAGTTTTGTATTTGCTTCACTGATTCATCTACTTAATATGTACAGGGAACAAAAAGGAAGGATGACAAATCCCAGTTTGGAACCAATCATCTCCCTCTTCAGCACATTCCACCATTTGGGACGTCTGGAGCCTTTTAAACTTTAACAAGCACAGATTTTTCTCTCTAACCAAATTGGCCTTGAAAGCAAATCTCCTTCTGACAGGAAAAGGAGGCGGCAAGCGCAATTAAAAGCTTTGAAAAACGAGAAACACTGTGGATTTCTGTTTGTAACATTATTTACAAGATGTAGAATCACCCAGAGTCCTGTTATGTCTCTGAAAGAATAATTCATGTTTGTCCAATCTGAAGTGTCTGAGCACATAATGAGACGCAGGGCAGAGTTGGGTGTTTGAGTGAAGGAATAAATATCACTGGAACAAGATGTGACATGAAGTTGAACATCCTCAGAGGAAAAGGTAATAAATTATAGTAATTCTACATTTGAATGTGAAACTTGGGGAAAACCCTTAAAGTGAAACTTCACACTTCAATGTGTTGTAAACTAAAATGTTGTTCTTTGATTAAATACAACCACCATTATTATTAAATGTATAACTTAGACGAGCAGGATGTTCTCTGATGCACACGAACAACTCCAAGCTCGGCTCAGCTTCTTGATGCTGAGCAGGTCGTGGACAGAAGCTTATCAGAACTTTCTCTGAGCTCAACAGCTGAAGCAGTAGGTCGTGGACTGGACTGTCAACCAATGAGCTGAAACTAGTAGTAAAGCTCAGTGAAGCCGAAGGGAAGCTGCAGAAAAATACCTTTTCACTGTTTTTATACACTGGTATTATAGGACTGTCGGGTAAAGCTGCCTTAAAGAACCAGTGAGTAGGAAATAGAGAAATCTATCAGCTGAAGTTGAATGTAATGTAGATAGGTATATTTTAATTTGAATAGGATCACGTGAAACTATGAAAGCTTTTATATATTTTTATGTTTTTTACGTGGGTTGTTTTTATTGTGTTTTTATGTTTCTATGTTCATTGTATGCACCTTATCCAGAGCAAAATCCAGGTAGGTGTAAACAACCTTCTGATTCTGATTGAGTTTTCTTTATTTTGATGGAGCCTGTTACATCTTTATATGGAGCAAGTTTTCTTCACAATGTTTCTACATCTCAAAACCACAGAGAGCGTCTCTCAGCAGAGGGCATACTTCAGATGTAACGTTATAAGTTATGGATATATGAAATGTACTGCATCAACAGTAAAACTACTATTATTGTAGTAGTTTGAGTGTAACCTTGCCTACTGACAAACAAACCAGCAAACAAATGGGCCGAGGTGAAAACAGAACTTCCCTGTTTGAAGCCACAAACCAATGTTCCAGAAAGCACAGAGTGTAACCTCGATACCAGATACTAAATGATATTAAACAACCAGAAAACACAACAACACAGTTCACCTCTGCAGCAGCTTACCTCTCCATCAGGTCCAATGGCGCTGGTGCCTTCACCATCTCCATCCACCTTCTACACATCAAACACATAGACCCATTCAGCCGCCACACTCTGAGTGCTGTGATCACAGCCCAACATGGAATTTTCAAAGTAAAGATCACTCAGGTATCTCAGTAATAGCGGCTCTGTGATGGGGCTGCTGCTTTTAATGGCACAATTTTGGATCCATTTCTCCGTTGGTCAGAGAGGAAAAGCTCTCCAACAGGACTATTAACTCATTATCTAAATTACTCTGTGTTTACCTTCAGTGTTGAGACTTTCTTAGATGCTATTCCCAGATTCATCATTACACAGTGAAGTGAGAGAGCAGAGCACGTGGGTTTCTGATTGGCTAACGCCAGCAGGTGTTGCTCTGTGACGACACCAGAGGACTTTGTTGATTTGTTCTGCGTCTCTCACTGAAGTGTGCGTTTGAAATTGTGTGAGGTGCCGTGAATTCTGAGCTAATGTCACTTTGAGCGTGAGACCTTTGGCAATCACCTCAATGTTACCGTGGAAGACGCTTGAAGTGAACACAATAATGAACCGTGAGATGAGAAAGACGAGTGAAACAGGTCACGGATCGACTGAATCTAGGTATATTTGTGGTCTTTTTATATCTTCTGTGGGAGAGAATGGGTTTAGGGATGAGTTAGAGTCAAGCAGCCACAGAGTACTGAGAGACATGGTGAGAAAATGTGAAGTTTGCTCATCACAAAACCTCCACTTGGACATTTCCCTTCCTACCTTCTTCTTCGGCTTCTTCTTCTTCTTCTTGTCCTTGGCGGCCTGGGCAGCTTTGTGTTCATACACCAGCGTGGTGAGGTTAGCCACGTATTCATCTGTCTGCTGCAGCAGGTACGCCAGACGCTTGTCTTTCTTCTGGTCGATGAGTTTTCTGTAGCCTTCCTCATCTTCTGCCTGAGAGGGAGACGGTGACAGGGGAAATCGTTAATATCAGGGAGCGACGGCCATGAAGAAGTGTCAAGCAGTGCTGATGATATTTGTGATATTTGTTTTCCGGTTCTCACCATGAGCCTCCTCATCCTCTCCTTCTCGATTCTCTCAGTCTCCTTCTTCTGCTCCCGCTCGGTGTTGGTGTGCCAGTTCATGACGGCTCTGGTGGCTTTCTGGACTTTAGCGGTCACAGAGCGGTGGTACTCCTTGAAGTCCTTGGCATGCTGAAGAATACTGTTGAGATATTCCTGAGAAGACAAGACGTAGCAGTTGTTAAAGGATTAAAAACATCTTTAACATAAGCAGCTGGTGAAGTTCATCATTCTGCAACTTTCCACCTCTTTCCCTATCCATCCTTCACTGGAGATATCATAGAAAAGCATAGAAATGTCCACAAATAATCCATAAAATCATTATCAAATACAGTTATGTGCTGTATTAGCAGACTTCACTTTGTCTTCCACTTTAGATGTGACACGTCAGTATACAGGCACTGATTGATGCCTTCTTGGATGGATTGATGAAGGTATGGACGCCCTTGACAAGAAATGTTCTGTTTCAAAGTTGTCTTTAAGTGATGACATCTGTATTTTGTGTCAGAATCTAATTTGTTTTGAAAGCACTTGTTTTTAAAGGGGATTCATTTTCAAATGTGTGCAATGTGGCGTGTTGAGGAAACAGTGCTGCTGCTGACGCGGTTCAATCATACAACCACACTGGACCACTTTGATTCTAAACCCTGAAACCGGCCCTGTCCCTGCTCCGTCCTGGCTTTCAGGACAGACGCCCTTGTGCTGGTCACCTGATGCTTCTGCCTGCGCTTCTTCTCCTGCTCGAGCTTCTGCTGCTTCTCCAGCTTCTCGGTCATGCGGGCCTCCCTCAGCGTCTGCCGCTTGCTGCGTCTGTACGCCTTCGAGTTGAGGGCGGTCTCCAGGGTTGTGTCTCGCCTCATGCACGCCACCACATCCTGCCTCAGCTGGAGATAAAAAAAGGTTCACACGTCACAGAAGTTATTTCTATGTTTACTCACAGTGTTGAAACTTAAGAATGTAAAGTTAACTTTCCTCATGACATGAAACTATTTTCTTTCAAACCTTTGTAGTGTGTCATTGACAAGGATTTCAGGAGAAAAAGGATGATCCAGATGTAACGGAAATTAAATGACTCATTTATTTTATCTGCATTATTCTATTTTGTAACATTTTCAATCCCCAATTAATATAACAAGACAACTGCCACAACTCATGTGTTTCCTTATCTTCGACAGTTAGGGAATGTGGATGTGTGAAATGTGGTTTATTAATAATAAAAAAAGGATCATTCTCGTCAGATTATCACAGTTTTGAGCGGCAGCACTGTCACAGATTTGGTAACTTAAGAATCTCAGAGCACAGAATATTTCATGTTTCTTGGACACTTATTAAGAGACACACGGCCCAACGAAGTTTGAACTTTGTGAAGGAAGTCTGTGACCATATTTCCTTAAATGAGGAAGAGTCCACAGTGCCAGTGCTGCACTCAGAGTGTTGAAGGAGGTCGTGTACCTGTCGCTGAAAGTTGAGCAGGCGCAGAGCTTTGAGCTCCACTGTGGCTTTATTCCTCAGGTCCGGAGGCAGCGAGCCCGGCAGACTCTCCAGCTCCTGGATCCGATGAGCAATCCGGGCCTGTAATCTGAAAAACATCAGGACGACATGGAGTCACTTTCACTGGAGATAATAAACTTTCAATTCATGATTATAAGTTAATCGTTGCTTGATGCTTAGTCAATAAAATTGACATTTTCCTCAAGCTCAAAGTTATTTTTTAGAACTAGTTTATGGTCTTAACAGACATTTTAAATAATGTGATATAAGTACCTGAGGTACCTGATGAGCTTTTTAAAGTTTCACTGAGGAAACACAAAGTCTGTCCAGAGAAACTCTTTTATATAAACCCAAAGGATCCATCCAGAAAGACGTATAAACTCGGATATTATTGGTTTGAGCTACAACTTCTTCGGTGTCTCGGTTGTTTATCAATAAATTATTAAGTATGTATGAGCACTACCCATAGGTTCAGTTTTTTTCCGACAGATCAATGAGATAGTGTTTGCTGAGTCGCTATAACTAGACAGACAAGGTGAAGAGAAGTCAGCTCTTCTTCTTCTTCACCTCCTCTGTCTGTCAGGGCAGATCTGAAACCACGAGGAAGATTCTATCACAACAAGAGCCTTGAAGTTTCCTGAAGAAAAACAAAGTGAGTAATCTCCCAGTGAGCTGGGAAAGTGAATGTACGTCAGACAAAATGCTCTTCACGCTGGAAAGTACACAGGTAGGACGAGGAAGTTGAGCCCTTTTCAAATCCTGCAGGAAATCTTTAATGTCAGGACCCTGAGTCGATTTTCTGTAAAAACCTCAAAGTTAAGCTCAAGCTTCTGCACCAAAGAGGTTTAACACCCAGCTCTCTCTCTCTCTCCGCCTCCAGCATGTGTGTGTGTGTGTGTGTGTGTGTGTGTATGTGTGATATCTCCAGCTACGATCTTCACTCACATAACGACTTTTGAACTGTGAAATATGCGCTTTTCTATAAGTGCACATCTCTTTATTTAGCACAGATCTGAGGAATGTAAAGTACATTTCAGTCTATTTATCGGTTGGTCCATAAAATCATCCCACATGAGCCTCTGTCAGACTTAACGGTATCTGCACGTGTTTGCCGTTATGCTATGAAATGAAACTTGTTTATATTTAAGAATAAGCTATGCAGAAAAGATTGGATAGAGAAACACAATTAGGATCCAAAAATGTTTGGTTGAATTTAAATTATCATCTGTTGTTGTAATTTAAAAAATCTGGAGATATGTCGGCGATTAATGTCTTTTCTTCGACATTACTGCTGAATATTTGAACAGGATAATGAAATTGAAACATGGATCTCAAATGTTTAAATGTCGTTCCATGACGTTATGATTACACCTCAACATGGAGATAGTTTTCATGAATTGTTTATGAGTTATATGTGCAGGGAGGGGCTGATGAATACCTGTACTCCCTCTCCTGAAGGATTCCCACTGGGTCCAAACCGTGGGGCTTCTGGATCGGCGTGATCCGGTTCTGCTTCTGCTGCATCTGGACCATGGGGGACGCCTGCTGCCCGGGAGGCTGAGGGGCCACTGGCCCGCCTGGCATGGGCCCAGTCGGCACAGCAACAGCCTGAGCTGGTGCCGGGGACGGGCGTCCACTGGAAAATGGGGTTAGGTGCTTCTGAGCATTGGCTTGATTATCACCACCGGGACCTGGAGACCAGAGACAGCGTCGGATACTGGGTCAACTCTTACTGGGGCAGGTTGACAAGACAAACACTGAATAGCAACCAGGGTTTTATCTGTAACATTAAACACATACCAGCACTTTTATTTAAGACTAGTTTTCATCGAGCTTCACATGAGGCCGGCACATTACTGGACTTTCTCCTCACAAGCCTGATCCAGAACTGCTCCTCTGGTTTCCTGACACTACAAAGTCACGATCTTCATCTAACCACGACTTCTCTGAGGGCGTTTTCTCATAGAAAGTTTCAATCGTACTTTGTGTGTTTGTTCCATTGTTTCCATTTGATTTGGTAAGTTTTGGTTTCACGCTGTCATTCAGGGAGAGCACTAAAGAATGTTGTCAGACATACGAACTTCCTGTCGTCCTATCTATGAGTTCAGGACAGAGATTATTTCTGATAGAGTTAAAATGCTTGTGTGGACATTTGCTTGTTTTAAAATGAACTCAGATCTTACCATCAGACCAAGGCTTGGGTCCTAAGCTCTGATTGTGTCCTTGCATGGTCGGGGTCGGACAGGGACTCAACTGGGGTCCACCCAAAGGGGCCATTGCCATTCCTTTCAACAAGATAAAGTGATCTTATTATTTTCTTTGAGAATAAATTCATCTCTGGTTTTCATATGAAACAGGAAACTACTTAGATACTTGTCACCTTCATTATAACAAATATTAAAACATACAAACTACATTATCTCCATAATATCAACACTAATGGGCAGATATCTTGATGTATATATATATATATATATATATCTCTTAATATTAGCATCACAAACAGAAATGTATAGGAATGAGTTAAATGTGTTCAGATCTGTTCATACAATATGATTGTATTGCTCATAATTAAGAAAATCAGTTAAACTGTATGTTCATACCTTGAGGCCTGTTGTAGGGACTCGCACTTGGTGGCGGTTGCTGCTGCTGCTGCTGCTGCTGCTGCTGCGGCATTATGGGTAGGCTCCTCTTGCCCTGAACAGCCAGCTGGAGGTTTTCAGGCAGGGGTTGCCCGCGGCCCAGGATCTTGTAGGCCAGGATCTGAGCTCTGAGCTGCTGCAGCTGGACCGGGTTGAAAGCAGAAGGTCCTCGCGCCTGCTGGCCCATGCTGGACATACTGGGCATGCCTCCCTGGTGATCCATGGGCATCATGGGGCCTGACTGTGAGGGCGGGATATGGGGCGGTGTGGGACCGCCACTTCCTCCACCTCCCGACATGGGGCTAGAAGAATGCTCATGGACACCCATGGGGGATGGATGGGGAGACATGTATCCTACAGCAGAAAGAAAGACGTTTTTAGAAAAGCAGAAGATATTTTTCTGACTGTTTGTTTAAAAATGTTATTATACTGATTAATTATTTTATTGTTAACAACTAATAAGATCGTGAGAATTAATAATGAACATTTTGCAAGTATGGTTATATTTTGAGGACATAAGCAACATTTGAAGAAGTATTTCTTAAATGAGTCACAACCCTCAAAGGTTGGGATTCATGGCGTTAAAGAACTAATTACATTTCAGTCCCCACTGAGGAGTTCTTCTTCATTATCACCAGCCTGTTTAGAAAACCGACAACTTTTAATTTCAATAAAACCAAATCAATATGAGACCTTGGCTGTGCTGGTCCATGGGACTCTGTGGAGGCCCCATCCCACTATGCAGAGATCTCATCCCCACACCTTTCATGTGACCAAAGTGCATCGCGTCTGGCATCGACTTCTCATTCATCCCGTCCATGGGCTGAACATGGAAAGACAATGTGTACGATTAGATATGTATACTAAATATGAATATATATTTGTGTTTATCTTTGTGATCTGTGATGTCAACAAAAGACTAATATATGTAATGTTATCATCATTTTGTCATAAAAACCCAACATAAAAACATTAGAAATACAAGATAGATTTTGAAAATAAATTAGAAAAAGAAAAGACGATTTGGCCTTGACTTGAAATATATTCAGGTATTTCTATAATCCAGATTTATGTTCCTCATCATGCAACATATAGCAACAGGCACTGTACCTTGTGCATAGGATACATGCTGTCCTGAGAGTACTCGCCCTGGCCCTGCATGCCATGGGGTGCATTGGGGGTTCCAGGTCCAGGACTGGGTCCCATCATACTGTGAACAGAGCCTGGGGAAGGGTCCGGACCAGGGCTGGGGCCCAAGATGGGCCCTGGGGAGAGGCCGGGACCCGGAGAAGGGCCAGGATGGGACATACCACCTGGTGTGTCTGAGGGGGTGGACATCTAATGAACTGCTGGAAGGACACCAGACAGCTACAGTGGATACAAATGAACAACATGATTTTAATACCACGCAAACAAGACAAGTCCAATACCACAATAACATTTATCAACATCATAATGGGATTTTAACATTTCCTTCATTAACCGAATTCTTATTATTACTGACACTGGGACACTAAAGCCTACTGCATTCCTCTTCAGTGTTATTACAGTTGAATTTAATCTTGAATTTTGTAAAGATGCTTGGAACAAAAAACATAATTACAAGTTCTTGGAAACACTCAGATGAACAGCTGCTGTTTAAAGACACCATATATTTATTAGATTAAAGTTTATTATCTAAATATTGCACTTTGCATGAAGTTTCCTGCTAAATAAAAATAACTGTGGAAGCATCCATACTTTAATTTCAGGGCCCAAAGCTCAACCCTTCATGTTGTAATTGTAATACAGCGTGTAAGTGTATTTTGAATGGTGCTGTATGAATAAAGAATATTAGTATTATTATTATTGTTATTATCAAAACTGGACTGGAAACAAATCTTCTTTCCATTCACCAGTATCATCAGTCAACTGCGAGTATTCTACTGTGTGTTGTCAGACCTGCACAGGACTGGTGTCCAGATGCAAACATCAGCTGCTCGTCCCACCGGATGTTACAGTTATAATAAGGTTATTATCAATATATTTAACACAATGTGATGATGTTGGAGTCGGACTGTCAAACGTTCGGCAGCGGGGGGGCGGGGTGGGGGGGGGGGGGGTAACGTCGTCACGTTAAGAACTAAGAGCTTTAAAGAGCCAGCTCCACGCGTTATGAATAATGTATAACTGGAGTTTAGCAGATACATGAAGTAGCATCGCTGTCACTGCCGGACTGTCACTGCACAACTCGGACTGGATCGTGGCTTCTTCTCCCCCCGAAGAAGAACCTGGCGGCCGTCACAGATGTGCACGAACATCCAACTTCAGCCCGGAAGTGAAGCCGCTGAGCCCGGTGACATGTCCACAGACGCAGACACACGTAAATGTCCAACTGGGGGACTCGAGCTCCGTGAAGACAAACCCACCGGGGACAGTTTTAAACGGGCGTGTTTCGCTCGAGCGTCGCACAACCTGGCTAACAGCTAGCTAAGGCTAACGCTAGCTTAGCATCTGGCCCCAGCTAGCTCCACGCGCAGACCCCGCGGCTCCCGGAGCCTGGGCCCGGGCGGGACGCTTGACAGTCACCGGGACTGGTGTGGGATCGCGGTCCGGTTGTTTTTACCTTCGGGGCCGAACCGCTCCTGCTCGGGTTGAAGTGTTTGAGTGTTTGTTCAGCTTCACTCCGCCTCCATGTTGTTCTGCTGACACCTTCAACTTTCACTCTGTCGCCATCGCTGATTGGTCAACGGCGCAGGAAGTCCCGCCCACCTCCGCGGCGATTGGCTGGATCACGCCCCCGTCGTTTTACCTTCTGTCTTGAGCAGAAGATGCAAATAAAAACATTTTTAAAAGTTCATTCATCAGATTGTTGTGATTATCTGTGTTTAATATCAAATATAAATAATAGCAAAAAGTCAAAGAGCATAAGAGTTAAATCCTCTACTGCTGTTTTAATAAGAATTACTTTGTTTGCAGCAGCAAATAAGAAAACACAACAACAAATGAGTTGTGTATTCTTATTTGTTGCTGTGTTTTCCTGTTAGTTGTTGTGTTTTTGTTGCACTGTCCTATATATGCAGGGAAAGGATCCTGGTGTAAACCCATGAGTAAAAATCATTCCAAACTTAACAAATAACACATGAGATTATAAATTGATCACATTTAAATGGTCGACAATGAAAAGTTAAAAAGCAGCATTATTCATCCAGGAACATCTGCATCTCCAATCTTCACTTTTCATGTTTGTTAGAATCTTCCCTCATTTATTAATATCTATTTGTTCTTCTCACTGGACATGAAACCTTCTGTCAACATCCTCACCTGTGATTATCTGGAGGTGACCCGTCTCAAAGAGAATGAAGGTTACTTTCAACTTAGTTTGTATATAATATATCAAATAATGGTCTTGAAGGTCTAAGGTCTTCTCCTTCACCTGCGCTGGATGTCTGTGTTTTTAAGATAAGGGATTCTTCCCCCTCATCAGGTTGTCAGCTGCATCAGCGCGGTGACAGAACCATAACCACTATTATTTTCATCTTCAACAACAGCTCTGAATGACACAGGACAAGATGAAACTGTCCTCCAGGTAATTTCACTGAGAGGCTGATGAGGATCTGAACCTTTCATCAGACAAATCAGTTCATGACTTTCACACCCTGTTGACTTCTCTTTGTTTTCAGACGTCAGTGGAATATCTGATGGTGTTTTACTTCAGGGGCTCTTCAAACCTAAGAGACAGTTGCTGGAGGGTGTTTAAGAGTTTGAGGTAAATGCAGCAGAGAGTTGGATACAGAGGGAGCAGAATCACATTTTGCAATATCTACATTTCCTGTTGAAGAACCATTTCTTGTCTGATTGGGAAATGATCCATCACTTAATTAATATGTTATAGCTTAACATCATTCTCTGTTAGATGCTTTGTTTGGTTTTTAGACAAGATTACCCAAATACTACCAAATGTGTTACCACTAAAGTTACCAGATATCATTGGAGGACGTTAAGCTCTTTAGAGGAATGACATCTCCACATTTCCTGAAACACAAATAAAGGTAGATTGAAACGTTGCAGAATTATTAAAAGTCTGTCTAGGTGCTAAGCTTTATATATACATAGAGATATACAGATGAAAAGAAAATAATGTTATGGCTCCTGCAGCACAATGAGCTTTTTCCTTTGATGTATTAAATACTTGTTGTATTATATATGCTGGACTTTAACTTGCAATTTATGCAATATATATGCTCAATTATTAATTCAGAATACAAGAACATTAACACTGATCTAATGTACTAAATCAAATGGTCATATTAAATATGAATTTTACAGATACTGTCTGTGCATTTCTGGGTAATGGGATAAACAGTGATGTCACCATGTGTCATCATCATATGTGAGTGTTGAAACAGATTCATTCTGAATAGATGTGGGATCTGTGGAGACGGTTTTTCTTAAACCTGCACGAGGAGCGACTTCAACAAACCAGAATGTGGTGTGTGTGTGTTTGTGTGTGTGTGTGTGTGTGTGTGTGTGTGTGTGTGTGTGTGTGTGTGTGTGTGTGTGTGTGTGTGTGTGTGTGTGTGTTTGTGTGTCTACGTGTGGGTGTATGTGTGTGTGTTGGTCCGTGCAGTCTGCAGAGTGGACACCGGATGGCAGCAGTGACCAGCGGTGGCCCCTGTGAACTGGCCCCTGCAGCAGCTTTGAAGCTCTGAAGCAACATGTCAGCTCCACAGTGATTGAGGAGCAGCTCACATTTACATACACTAACTAAGTGAGTCTGATCACAGCGTTGTGCACTTTCAGAGGGCGCTCATGCAAATCACACACAGGTTCAGTCAAGCTCCATTTGCATCGTTCTGATATCAGAGGCTTTGTTTTGTTTTCAGTATGAAAAGATAAAGCTGTTTTCACTGCACATTTGATTGTTCAAACTCAGATGATGAGCTTTCTGTTCATCTTCAGCTCAGTTCAGCTGCATTTGCATCAAGTTGTTTGTTTGAAAAATAAACGAAACAATAGAAATATATCGAGGAATTATTATTTTTATAATGTGCAATTAGATTAGATTAGATTAGATTAGATTCAACTTTATTGTCATTGCACAGTACAAGTACTTATACAACGAAATGCAGTTAAGATCCTTCTTAGATTCATGATTTTACAAAATTAAAGAAGGAAATTAACATTTTGTCAACTTTTCCATCTTAGTCTTGTACAGAAAGACAAGAAATATGCATAAGCTGTAGAAAATAACATTTGTGCAATAATCCTGAACAATTTGTGGGGAAAATGAGGTGTGCACAATGTTAATAGTTATTTTAAGACAAAACTTACAATAAATATGAGGCTATGTTCAGATGTATCTCACTGGATTTCATAAAGCAACAAATATGAAGTATTACTATAATCAAGTTCTTATCAGATAGTGTTTTAAAGCTCTTTATCTCCCTCGGTACCTACTATCAGTCCATCTGTGGCCGATGACACTTCCATGACCTTGTAAGACATTCAAAGTCCTCCATCATTTGAATACCTCACAGATCAATTAACAAAGCCGCACATTTAAATGTTGATCTTGACTTCCCCTCCTCAACAGACCGGCCCTTTCTCACACGGCTCCATAGAGGATGTGCTCAGGGTTCCTGGATGTAAATTTCTGCCAAAAAGCGAAGCTGATTGACCTTGTGGTGTAAACCGCCGGCCCCTTCAGATTCACCGATCCAGGAAAGGGCTCGGCCGCAGTCATTTGGCAGTGAAAGGACTAGTGGTTGTGGCTTCCATTCACCTCGAAGCCCTCAGTAAAGAGCCTCAGGTGGAGCACAGGCGTGACATTTCGTCAGAAGTCTGCAGGTTGGTGCAGAGTCGGCCTGAACAATGGAACGTTCCCTCACAGATGCAAAGATGAGCCCTTGAGTTGATTCCCCTTTTCTCCTGTTCTCTGAAGAACCCATTCTTTCCTTTATTTGCTCTGTTGAGCCAGAATGACATTATTAAAAAGAATCTGTAAAGAGGTGCCATGAAAATCTAATCATAAGAACAATGTGCACTGAGGCCACACTGAAGGAAATGCCCTTCACGTTTGTTCTTTTACTTTGAAAACCCTTATTCTAATTAGCAATTTAGCATAAAAAGTGATTAATTGGCTTTAAAGTTGTTCATATACTGTTCATGTACTGTACAAATTCCTCAGAGAGACGTTACACATGCAAATACTGTATTATTGATGATAATACTGGATAATATACTGCAAAAGATACCTTGATCCAAGTAAGAATTACTTATTTAAATGCGGTTTTGATCCATAATTGCTACTTAAATAACTTATGTTCATAGGGTTCAATCAATTTGAATTTACTGTTTACTTTACTTGCTGTCATAAATTTGCTTCTGACATGATTAAGTTGATTTTTTTATATTTCAAATTATTATAAAACACATACACCACTTCATCATACACTTGTGTTGCTAATGATGACAATTTATCAAATTGTTGTTATGATGATTTCAAGTTTATTTAATGATGCATTTCTGTACAGTTCAAATAATCTGCCTTGTATTTTATTATATGTTCAATATTTTTAAATATATGTTTGATGGTAACAGTGCTTAAAAACATGAAATGAGTCAGAGTTGGTGTCTCAGCCGAAAGAAGAACAAGTGGATGAACAAAATAAAAAATCTAAAACACATTTAAATCTTTTGAACATATATCATATTAAAAAAAATTGATGGCAAAACCATTGATGACATACAAAAGGTCTCATTTATATCTGTGAAATATTAATATTTCTGGCACAATCGACAGAACAAACTTACATTTAAGACATTGTCAAGCACACATTGAATAAAGCTGTGTATTATTAATCTTTGTGTATTATATGTTGTAATGCTTTTACATGATCACACAGTGTAGATACAGATAAACTCACGCAGTGTTTTCTTGCACAGGTGTGAGCAAACACAATGTGAGTTATAATTAGTTTTACATGAGCCACATTAGTCCTCGAGCTGTTTGCTTTGTCCCAGCGTCTCATTTGAATAACCAGAGCTCAGGCTACGTTGTGGTGGACTCACTTTATTTCCCAGTGAGATGATGGAGCGTCTGTTTGAACAGTGACGACAAATCATCGAGTTTGTTTGTTGTGTTACGGTTGTGTCTGTAGGATTTCACATTCAAAGTATCACACAGTTTAAACAACACATATGTGATGTATGTACTGACTTCAGTGGCTGGAAGAACCTCCTCTTCTTCCTTCACTTTCCTCCTCACCCCTTTTTTAAAAAGCTTTTCCTGTGTTTTTAATGGTGGAGGAAACATTTCACTATAATTAAAAGTAATAAATAGACTCAAGTTGAAGTAAAAGTACCACATTAATTGTTCAACATTAATGAAAATAAGTAGGTACTTGCTTTTACATTTAGTAAAGTATTAAAAGTGAAAGTATTTGTGTATTTTAATCCCTTATGGCAGAATCCTCTTCAGAATCCATGTAAGGGGAGGAGGCGGAGTCTCATGTTACCTGCTCGCTCTGATTGGATAAGATGACCAATGATTCTCTTCTTAATAATTACTTTAAAACATAAAAACTTTATGAACATCTAGTGGAGCAGAAAGTAGAGATACTCTCTGGTATTCAGAGGAGTAATAGTACCTGAAAATAAATCTACTCAAGTAAAGTACAGATACATGAAAAATGTACCTGAATGCAGTAACTAGGTAAATGTACTTTGTTATATTACACTTATACTGAAGTAATTTTTAGACTTCCTTTTCCTTATTTATTCATTTATCTATATTTTGTTTTATTCATCCCTTGTAATTAAAAATAACTGCAGACATCAGAACTTGAGAAGAGGTTTAAATATCTCAAATATACAGAACCTCTATATAAATGTGTTATTATTATTATTATTTACATCAGTAAATGTCCTCAATACAAAATGTAGTGGTCAATATTCAAAATTGAGGAGATAAACTTAAAAGAGGAAAATAGCACAACAAATTGACATGGGAAAAATGTTCAACGCTGCTGAAGTGAAATTATTTTCTATTTCCCCCTTTTCAGCTTATTTCTCAGTTATCATATATTTTTTCATTATAGTATAAATATTTGTTGCTGCTGTATTATGTTTTACAGCGTTATAGTGATAATACGTGCGTCTCTCTCTCTCTCTCTTCATGACATCATCTTCATCAGTGTTTGAAGTGTATCTGTTGCTCGCCCACAGAGGTTATTGGGTGTAACGTTACCAGATCAGAGCTCATTCACACAAACCGCTGGAGAAGACCAACTCTTGGATCTCTGAGGTGTTCGGCTTCACTCCAGCTGTTGTGTCATCTCAGTAAATGAACATCACCCCCCCCCCCCCCACCCCCACCCCCTCACTCTCTCTCCTCCGGCCCTCTGACCAGTGTTTGTTATTTCTCTCTTCAAGCACTTCCCATGAAAGGAAACCTTTGGCGAGATTTACGGGCAGGTGCACGGTGCCCTCCTCCATTACTCCAGCCTCCGCCCCCCGGCTGCCGGTGCTGGTTGTGAGCGTGCTGGGTTTGAGCGCTCTCAGGGGACCGGCGTCTGGTCCCGAGCAGAACGCTGCTGAGATCTTTTTCCAAGATGGTGCCGGGGTCACGCAGGAGGCCGAGAGGAGAGGAAACGCTGTCAGAGGAAGCCTCTTTGTAGTCGCCTGTGCTGCAGGTGTTCTGCCATTCACTGTTAAAGCACGCTGCTTAATATCACAAGCTGCCCGACATCTGGAGGCCACAGCAGCAGCAGGCCGGTCGGTGATAACCCCGCCCGCTGATCTCCTCTGACACGTTACACATGTGCACAGATGTTGTTGTTGTCAGCGGATGAGGTGTTAGCATCGAACACAACCCGGGCCGGCGTCTGACGGAGACTCTGCAGCTTCTCAACCAGGCCTCTCTGCATTCAGAAGAGCGAAGGCCCAACCGTCACTGACACTCAATCAACCAGCACTCTGTCATTATCATGTATAACCATCAGTCACTTAAATATACCTGGTTTCTTCATCAAGATCCATAAATGAAACCCTGAGTGGTTGTTGGCTCAATCTTCCACTTTTTATTTGTGTTCGATGTTAGACTCAGAGGAATCTTCCACTTTTTAATCTGTTTAAATATTAGTTTCTATTATTCAAGAGGTTATGTTGAAACTTGTGTTGTTCCTGAAATGTTGTGTTGCCAGTTTCAGACAGAATTGTGTCTGAACTTTCTCTGCAGTGTGTGTTTCACACAAGAACAATAAGCGAGAGGTTTTCTGCTCAGACGCTTCAACGACAAATAATAATCCAAGGAGTCAGATGAGGGCGGAGCATCCGGTGGAGGCAGGAAGTGACATATTCATTCTGCTGTGGAGATCATGTGTCTTTGTTTACAGGACATCGATACCAGCTCTTATTCTCTTGTCATCTTCGTCTGCTGTGTTCTCACATTGGAATAGAAACAGTTCACAGAAACTCTGGAGGCTCTCGCTCGGACATTTGCGTTCACACAATCCAGAGCGTCTCGTGTCTGAAAGCCGCTCATGTCTTTATTTTATGTATTTGATTTTATTGTTGAGAGGAGAAACCGATCTGTCGTCTCCATCACTTCAAACTCCGTCACACAAGGAACCAAACCCCCACTGCAATCCTCTCCGGGGAGGTTTTGATTGACAGGCGGTTCCTGCCAGACCTTTGAAAAGGAAGATGAGTGTCAGCAGCCGAATACGAAACATTTCACATTTTACTGCGACTACAAAAAGAGAAACTGCTTCTGGTGCACGTGTGCTAATGACACCTGTAATTGAGCCGTGTGCTCTTCCCCCCCGACGCTGGAATCAGATGAAACAGGTTCGTTTGGCTCCTTTCACCCAAATGTGTTTCCAGCTCTTTCAACTTGTAGCAGGCGCGAAGCTGGAAGTGTGAAGGGCAGCATGTGTTTCCAGCTTGTCACAGTGGATCGCTGCAGCTCACGATGGGGGGGGGCCCTGAATACCTGCCCACCATCAGCGCCTGGAGAGCATCTGTGAGCTGTTAAGACCACTTCATCTCCACCACATCCAGAGCAGAGAGGTTACTGGTGTTAAGGTGGAAAAGAGAGAGAGTGTCTGCTCCAGGAGGAAAACGTGAAAACCAGTTCAGTTTCTGAGTTTCCTGTTTGAATCGCTGCAGAGAGACGAGCACTGGGAGCTGCTGCAGACTGGTATGTGTGGCACGCTGCGACTGATCACTGGTTTCCACTCGTAAAGCGCGGAGCCTCAGCGATGGACAGGTTAAGTGTGTGGGACGATCCTCTTCTGTCACTAAATCACCCAAAGTGCCGGAGCGGCAGGAATCTCCAGATTAAACTGGGATCACTCAGGTGGAAACGTCACAGTTTAAATGTGCAGTTGTGTTCGTGTCATGAAATCATTGATCTATTTGTGAGGTCAAACTGTTTTTCCTGACCTTTGACCCGTGAGTTAAAAGATCGTCAGTATCATGGCTCTCTGTTATTAGTTCTTCTGCCTCCCACAACTTTTCTCCACAGTCTTTTAAACATACAATCATTAGAGGCTGTCACTGGTTTACTGTATATTATTTCTTCAAGTATCTCATTACATTACATTACATTACATTACATTTCATTTAGCTGACGCTTTTATCCAAAGTGACTTACAATAAGTGCATTCAAACCCGAGGGTACATACCAAGGACGACAAGAATCAAGAAAATACAATTTCTTCAAATAAAGCAAAACTACAAAGTGCTATAAGTGAGTGCCATTTAAGTGCTAGTAAAGTGTTAGTTTCAAAAAGTTGTTAGTGTGTTTTTTTTTTTTTTTTTTTTTTTTTTTCATTCAAGGTAAAGTCGGAAGAGGTATGTTTTTAGTTTTCTCTATATATCCTCAGTTCATTCCACATATTCAAAGAAGTCCCGGGCTGGGTAGAACACGAAGGCCGAACCGGAACGAGAGGATCAGGATCAGGTCTACGGAGGATAAGTCAAGTGCAATGCATCCTGGGATACGTTCGGCAGGGAGGAGA
This sequence comes from Platichthys flesus, assembly GCF_949316205.1. Lineage (NCBI taxonomy): Eukaryota > Metazoa > Chordata > Actinopteri > Pleuronectiformes > Pleuronectidae > Platichthys > Platichthys flesus. The sequence continues at coordinate 1,635,810 of NC_084947.1, forward strand.
CCACCTGTTGGAGTCTTCAGGGATGAAAGGAACGTATTTGTAGAATGCATTTGAAGGAGCCTTTAACATTTGACAGTCTAGTTGCACCTAGATGCTGAGAACTTCCTAAATTAACAAATAACATATTTGAGAAACAGTTATTTCAGTTTGGTCCATGTCCCATCAACCAACATGGAGGAGAAGGGGTTAATAACCCGTCAAGACGCTTTGGCTTCACTTTCGCGAGCCGTGGTGTCGTCCATCTTGTGTCTTTTAAAATAATTCAAAAAGCTCATTTTAGATTCTTCACTCTTTGTGATTGATGTGTCGGGTTCTTCTCTATTTCCAAACTCGTCCCCCTCTTTCTATTTCCACGTGTTTCCTTGTGTTTCCTGTTCAAACTGTGGAACACAAAGTGAACACACTTGCGTTGGCATTGTGTGTCTACGCAGGTCATCACACGCCGCCAGCAGAGGTAGCAGTGTGTAAGTCCACGATGATGATGTGTGTTTTGTCAGCCCTGTGCCGTTCGACCGGGTTTGGAGGATCAACCCATTAGCGAGGTAACGACAGACGTGTTTCTGACTCACGGGCTCAGGCGGCGCTCTCAGGCTCTTCAGCCTTCATCTGCTCAGCCGGGACTCAGCGCTCACTTGCACCGCACAAAGCAGCAGATAAGTATTTGTTGAGTTCAAGCCTGTGGTATTTCACCTGGCAGCGCGGATCCAAAGCCCAGTGACAGCGCCGGCAGCCGCCCTGCGAGTCTCACAAAGAGGCTGTCAGAGCCCCACCTCGCTGCTCTCAGGCCTTTCACCACGCAAAGCCCCTCGCCATTCACCCGGCTGCAGCACCAGGCCTCCAGCGCACAATTCAAAGGCCCTCGACCTTCACTCGCTGCTGCAGCACATGTGTGTGTGTGTAACTTCTTCACCCTGCACAGGAATCCTGTGACGACTTGCTCTCCCACTCTGGATCTGTCACATTTGTCAGGCGGGGGTTTAGTTTCGGTGTGAGAACATCCACAGGATCCTCGGAGCTCCTTCACGGAGGTTCAGGGTCCAATCCAAACAGGACGTCTTCTCTGTAACCTGGAAACTTATAATCAGAATAATGTGTTTTCAAAAGTGCCTCATTAAAACAATTCATTATTATTATTATTATTATTATACATAGTTTCACCAGAAGCTCTCGAACATCTTCGTCTTTCTAAGTTCACGTCTTTGTCGGCATCGTTCTTTTCATCCTGAGACTTTTGACTTCATGGTCCTCCTGTGGACGAGGACGAGGACGAGGCCGTCCACTAGAAGCTTCATCCCCACGCCCACTTGCTCACAGAATAAGAATTAAATGAACACAAATGTACGGTGAAGTCTTCATGTTGTATTTGCTCCTGATCTTTCCCCCGTCACATCCTGCAGTGCCAGAAGGTTTGATAGCGTCCGTCTAACTATCTAACCAGAGGACGTCCAACTCGGCTCCAACCTTCAAAAGCACCAGCGTCTGTTTCATCTTATGGAGAAGTTATTTATGATGGTGTCATTTGTAATACATTCAAAGCCTGTATTACGCTGCTCTTCATCTCCCGACATGTTTCCGCTGAACTCACTGCTGCTCGTCTGAAACAGAAAACCAGCGTCTGAGAGGATCTGTGTGATTCTCTCTCGCTTTCTTTTTTATAAAAACAACTCAGACTCAAATAACAAGAGCAACAGGAAGGAGGATCTCTGAGAAGCCCAACATGCCTGGAACTGTCCCCGTGATGGCTTTTCCAGAGGTTTGGATGAAAACAGCTGGGATACGTTTGTTGGGGCAAATTGCTGCGTGAGTCCATCAGTGAAATGAAGACAGGACCTGGCCGGGCGCCGAGTGGAGGATCCACTTCTCCATGGAGGGGAACGTGATCAGTGACCAGTAGAAACCTGCTGATGACAGAAGGTGTGAACACTGTCAGTAGAACCCGGTGGCCTGATGCCACGTCCACACAGCGGAGCTTCACTGGAGTCATGAATGTCAGAGCGGTGCCAGCTGAACGGCTTCTCTCTGCTTCCCCTCACACGTCAGGAACCAAACGGGCAAATCTCCCAGACGTCACCGGCTTCACGCTCCGGCCTCAGAGCCAGAGATGTTCTGCCTCGGTATCCGACCCCTTCATGGATCATCTGTACTCTGTCCTTCTTGCACTGATGTACTGCTTCTGTGTGTCTGTGTCACTCAGTGGAACTTCCTGTCTCATAATGTGAAAGGCTAAACGGTCCCTGAATGCATCGTTTGTTCTGATCGGTGCCAAATCTGAACGGTTTTATTTCCTGGCCCGTGTCCCATCCATCAAGTTTCATAGAAAAAACATTCTGTGTTCTTTGGCATCATCCTGCTGACACACAAAAAGACATGAAAAAAACACACAACTTCCTTGTCTGAAGTAACAAAGTCTGTTTCCTGGAGTTGGAACCACAATTAGCTGCAAACAGTATAAAACCAAAATGTCTTCTTTTTTGTATTATTAGTGAAGTGAAGGACTTTGTGTTTTTAATATTATTATTACCAGCTGCAACAATGAGACAGAATGATGTAATTCACTGACTCTCAGTTGAATAGACGGGTTAAAGTGGAGTGATTCTAAATAATGGACAAACTAAGTTCCCTGATATTGCTTTCCATTTTTTCAAGGCAGCTCTACAGTTCAGAATAGATGCATTTTGAAAATAGACTCCAGGATTCTGAGGAGGAGAGCAGGTGAAGATATTAGATTTATTTTGAAGTCATAACAAACCTGAACGATCTGCATCGTAAAACTTGAACCTCGGTCTCCGTCCTCTGCAGCTGACAGACAGATGAACTGATAGAATGAGTCAGAGGCGGCAGCAGCTTTTAAACATTCACATACAATCTCAAAACAGCTTTGAGGAAACTCTGACATTATAATATGAATATTAGTTTTTGTCTTTTCGTGTCCAGATGTCCCGTTCGTTTGCACTTTGAGGACAAACACGTTTATTTCTCACTCAGATTTAAACTCTCACAACCCGTCTCACACCTGACGTTCATCAGAGTCCTCCCTGCACCTTGACCTTTTGACCTTGTGTTGTGTTGACACCAGGTACAACCAGAAAGAAACATGTGAACATGAGCGTAACGTGAGACCTGCTGGTTCTGACTTGTCCACCTCAAACTGTTGCTTTCTCCTCAGCTGCTCTTTCTTCAGGTCGTGAGACTGGGACAGTGAAATGTGCTGCCGGGCACAGATCTGAAAATGTCTCTTTACAGATTGAAACCGCTTCACGTGATTGTGCAGGGCGGGGGGGGGGGGGGGGCGAGCAGATGCTCAATACATCTCCAAGTGAGCGTGAATCCAGTGTTTTAGTTTTCATATTTCCTCCTTTGAGCCGCGTTGAAAGGTTTCCTCTGAATCCTTTCACAGAGGCAGAGGGGATGTGTTCACGCTCAGCCTCTGAGTTGACTCTGTGTGGAGCTGCTGCCTCTTCTCATCACATCTTCACACGCACACACAACCACTGAGGTGACCTGGTAACAAAACTCAGCTTCTCCTCCGTCTGGATCCAGGAACCCAACCTTTAATAACGTTTCTCCGTGTTACTTTTTAAATATTCCAAGTTCACAGTAACACGCTGCGACTTAACGGGGAACAGGTGGACCTCCTTAAGCTGCAAGAGAAAAGCAAAAGCATAACAAGGCCCCTGTGGTTTCCTAAGTGTGCCCTCATTTACCATATACACCCGCATATATCAGGGTTATAATCATTAACAAGCGGTTCAGCAGGAGTTCAGCGTCCAGCCCGGGCCTGTGGAGGCCTGCTCCCGATGGGATCTCTGGGTTGGACTGGTCGATGTTATGGTTTCCTTGTTTCACAGAGCTCAATGGGAGCGACTCCCTCTCACTGCCCAGAGAAATCAAACAGGATAGAGTTGCAAATAAGAGCTCGTTTCTCAGCACCTCCCCCTGCGGGTAAAGCCCAGTGCTGAAAATCGGCCTCTAACATCCGTGACACATATTTGACTTTTAATTGCGACGAGAGAGAAAAGGGGGAAAAGGATCTCGATCCCCGGTCCAGCGCAGGCGCCATTGTCCCACTTTGCCCCCAAATAACGATTAAGGCTTCTATCGGATGTCAGGCGGGATCTTAAGTGGCTCCGCGGCGTCACCGTGTCTTCTGCCGGCTTCACCTCGGTGGAGAAACGTGATCGCTGCTCAGCGCTGCCGGGAGGAGGAGGGAAAGCACAAGCGAGCATGTGACAGACTTTCCAGGAGGTAACCATTAGACTTTTTAAAACATGGCGTCTCATTTCCACACGTGCACGATTCCCTGATGTCCCTCGTCTCTGCTCGGGAGCGAGAACAAAGCTCACGGGGCCTCGATCCCACAAAGAGACAAACCCCCCGACCGACCAACAGAGGAAAGATCATTAAACCAAACAGTGTTCAAAGTTAAGTGCACAGAGACTCAGACGGAGTCCCCCCCCCCCCCCCCGCTCGGGGCAACAATTACCCTGTAGCTCTGGCTAATCCTGAAATATGGGCCTGTGACTAATGGCGGAATTTAGCAAGAAATCAGCTCCAGTTTCAGCAGAGTTTTATTGACTCTAATGCCCGACGCAGATCCCTGGGCCGGTGATGAATGAGCGTGGGGATGCTGTCAGCCCCCCCCCCCCCCCCCCCCCCTCGTCTCTCACTCCTGCCTTTGTGCAGGTGATAATGAAACGTGTCAGAGAGGCATGTAACAGCCTCGCCAACTAAACAAGCTGTCACGTGCACAATGATGTTGGACGTGTCCCTTGTTGTTTCATGGGGCGAGCGAGGTTTAGAGCTGCGCTGCACAAACAAGACGTCCTTCAAACTCCGAGCGTGAATCCTCGAGGAATCAGCAATATAATGGATTAAGCTTCTATTTGACACTTGACAGATATATCGTGCAGATGAATTGATGCAGATTAGGCGATAGAGCCGCCTCACAGTTTCCACTCTCATGGAAACTTCAGGTGCTTTCGGAGGCAGCGTGTCAATATTTGAAAGACGAGGATAATCACAGTGTCATGTAACACAAGCTGTGGAGTTAGGTTTGTAATTCCTGGACGGAAATGTCATTAAATTCCTTCTGACTGCAGATGTGGAGAGATTTTATCAAATGTCACTGAGCCATGGAAGCAAAACAAACAATATAAAGATACAAAATCATTTCAAAGCGCTCGTTGAAAGAGTTTTCAGCTCAGGGGGATTGTGCAGCTATATGAAATATTTGTGATTCAGAATTTGCAAGTAGAATCACATTCTAAATATATGGTGATGTGGGAAATAATAAATGGTGCTTTATTTATCTTTAAACTGTAATTTTATATTAATCTAACAGTAGCTGTACTTATTATTTTGAAAATTAGACCAGTGAATCAAACATTTTGATATTTTAAAGTCAACGATAAGGCTTTGACTTCAATTCCAGATATTTTATGTTTAACTTTGCATTTCCACATTTTCAGGCAATGAAGTCCATATGTCCCAAATTGTTATTTCTACTTTTGATTCAAATAAATCAGTTATTTCCCACAATTCAAACTGAGATAATATAAATATTATATAAATATACCATTAAATCCCATTCCTTCATTTAAAAGACTTAATTCTAGTCACTGGATTAAGATGATTTCTTGCAGTTTGGTTTCACAAAAGCTGAGGTAGACTCAAAGATAATGATGAAATATTAAATATTATTTACAATAAATGACAGATATGAGAGTGTAGATGTTAATTATTAAACTCTTATCACTACAAGAGTAACAGGGAGATTAATATGAAGCATAGAATAGTACTCATCATTTGTCTGGTTTAAGCTCCTGAAATATAGATATTTGTTATTTCTATACACTCTGTATTATTAATATTTTAAATAATCCTTCTCTTTGTTATTACTTCATGCAGCAGCAGCCACTTGCTCCCGTGTTCTTGTGTTTTCCACTTGTTGTGACTTCCACATGTTTCCCTGCTGATCACTGATCCCGTGACTCAGCCGCTGCAGAATCATCATCATCACATATTCCTGAAAAGCACGAATACATATTTACATAATACACGAGCAGCGTTTCATCACAACAGCTGCGGCCGCCGCTTGTTTGACGTCAAATAGAACTCTCTGATGAAAGGAACGCTACCCTTTATGAAAAGCTGTCGTATAAATAAAGTGAAACCTGCATTTTGGGGATTTTATTGTATGAATAAACACATGTATATATATCCTTTCCACAAAAGAGCAAGAATAGAAAGTGCAGGGAGATATTGAGGCAACAGCGAACCTGCCAACAATGTGAAACAGTCGTCTGCAGATTGTATTCAATATTTATTATTGTGTGTCGGGGGTTTGATGCCGGAGCAGAGCACAGTAAAGATTACGACTTCACACCAGAAAGACGTCAATAAAACAACGCAGAGTTTATTCAAACCTGCCAAGCACAATCCTCTCTCCTCCTGAAGACCTGTCCAGCAGACGTCCTTCACCCAGAGGACACGGGGGGGGGGGGGGGGGGGGATTACATCTTGGCAGTTGCAAAAAGCCAAACTGACTCTCTGACGTGACTTAGAGCAACAGCCAGAGACATCAGCAATAAGTCACGCTCGTGAACCCGGGAGGCAAATGTGATCAGGTGTTATTTCAGACCGATGCAAATCAAGCCAAAGTGAAACATGTTGAGAGGCCGAGGAGCCGAGGAGCCAAGGAGACGAGGAGCCGAGGAGGCGAGGAGACGAGGAGCCGAGGAGCCGAGGAGCCGAGGAGCCGAGGAGCCGAGGAGCCGAGGAGCCGAGGAGACGAGGAGACGAGGAGCCGAGGAGACGAGGAGACGAGGAGACGAGGAGACGAGGAGACGAGGAGACGAGGAGCCAAGGAGCCGAGGAGCTGAGGAGACGAGGAGACGAGGAGCCGAGGAGCCGAGGAGCCAAGGAGCCGAGGAGCCGAGTAGATGAGGAGCCAAGGAGACGAGGAGCCGAGGAGTCGAGGAGCAGAGGAGCCGAGGAGCCGAGGAGCTGAGGAGCCAAGGAGACGAGGAGCCGAGGAGTCGAGGAGCAGAGGAGCCGAGGAGCCGAGGAGCCGAGGAGACGTGTAGATGAGGAGGCGAGGAGACGAGGAGCCGAGGAGCCAAGGAGACGAGGAGACGAGGAGCCAAGGAGACGAGGAGCTGAGGAGGCGAGGAGACGAGGAGCCGAGGAGCAGAGGAGCCAAGGAGCCGAGGAGGCGAGGAGGCGAGGAGCCGAGGAGCCGAGGAGGCGAGGAGACGAGGAGCCGAGGAGCCAAGGAGAAGAGGAGACGAGGAGCCGAGGAGGCGAGGAGACGAGGAGCCGAGGAGGCGAGGAGGCGAGGAGGCGAGGAGCCGAGGAGCCAAGGAGACGAGGAGGCGAGGAGCCGAGGAGGCGAGGAGACGAGGAGACGAGGAGACGAGGAGCCGAGGAGCTGAGGAGACGAGGAGCTGAGGAGCCGAGGAGACGTGAAGATAAGGAGGCGAGGAGACGAGGAGCCGAGGAGATGAGGAGCCGAGGAGACAACGGGCCAAGGAGCCGAGGAGGCGAGGAGCCGAGGAGCCGAGGAGCAGAGGAGCCAAGGAGCCGAGGAGGCGAGGAGGCGAGGAGAGGTTTCCCTGCAGCGGTCACCAGTCAGGGCAGCAGGAGGGACGAGGGTCGGGATCGGGAAGTACCCAGCATCCTCCTCTGCACATCGCCGGTCCCTTCAAACCAGTGGTGTCTACACGTGAGGGTTGTGTTCCTGCCACAGTTTGTGTTGCTGCCACAGTTTGTGTTCCTGCCACAGTTTGTGTTGCTGCAACAGTTTGTGTTCCTGCCACAGTTTGTGTTGCTGCCACAGTTTGTGTTCCTGCCACAGTTTGTGTTGCTGCAACAGTTTGTGTTCCTGCCACAGTTTGTGTTCCTGCGACAGTTTGTGATCCTGCCACAGTTTGTGTTCCTGCCACAGTTTGTGTTCCTGCCACAGTTTGTGTTGCTGCCACAGTTTGTGTTCCTGCCACAGTTTGTGTTCCTGCCACAGTTTGTGTTGCTCCTCCTGGACCGGGCGTCCCTCAGCAGCTCCTCGTGCTCAGGGGCAGTTAGGGCCGGGCAGTGCTGTGTCATGACACTGGATCCCCCCTTTATTGGTGATGTTAAGTACCAATATGAAGTCAGGAGCCCGGTAATGACCCCCTGGGGAGAGAAGCACTTTGGTGAATGGGGGAGATCATAACCCCCCCCCCCCCCCCCCCCCCCCCCGGGTATTGAAGTGCTCCAGCAGCTGCAGCGCTCTCAGGACCAGTTCCTCTCGGACGCTTCCAGCTTCCTCCTGCTCCACTCGCTTTCATTCACAGTTTCAAACTCCTCATCCACGTTCTGGATCCTGCAGATTGTTTATCGCCTGCTTCCATCTCACATGAGGTTTGAGTCTTAAAACTAATCATTCAGTTCATCAGTGTAAACAGGTGGTGGCGCTAATTCTCCAGACGGGAGCCATCCAGGAGAAAGCTGGCCCAAAGTGAAGCCAGATCACCTGGATCGCCCCCTGGTGGCTGGCTGCAGCAGGGGCCATACGCCTTGCCTCCTCCGTGTTAGCAGATGGGACATGGAAGTAAAAAATCAAATCATACGTTGAATTAATGTTTCTCAAAGAACGTTTTATCGACAAAACATTGGCAGCATTCATATACCGGATTCCAAAATAAAACTGTCCCTGCTCCGGTGATTTGTGAAATCATGACGAGAGGGAAACTCTCTCAGTTTAATATTTACCTCCACAAAGGAAGTTGTGTTGTGTCCTCTCATCATTCATTTGTTGGTTGGTTAATTGGTTTGTTGGTTAACACAATAAAAGCTGAAGTGTATTCTCATGAAACTTCCACAAACAACCTGTTACATGTTGGTCTGGATCTGGTTTTTCACATTCTACCATTTTCTCAGAGAATAATTCGTAGATCTTTGGAGCTGAACCAAATCAAAGGTTCTTGAATTCAGTTTCCTGAGGTGACGGTTGGGACCCGGTGGAGGAATCTATCAGCCGGTGTTTATTGTCTCACACAGGAGCTGGAGCTGCTTCACATCCAGAGACTCACCCTGGCCTCTCTCTCTCTCTCTCTCTCTCTTCCCACAGGTTTGTTGGTTCTTCTCCCGGAGGCAGAGCCCGGCGGTTTCTCAGCACCAGTGTTGATTCACAGCCGGTGGAGCGTGGGCCAAACAACATGGACGCAGGTGTCGGTGCAGCACATCTGAGCCTCCGGGAGCCACCTCACCGGGGTCCTGATCAAAGTGAAGACCCCGACCACGGGGGGGGGGGGGGTTCCCATCTGCAAATCAACGAGCCAGTTTATCGTTCATGCTCAAATTGAGGGGATAACAGCATTTGGATAGTTTGCACGTCAGATAAAGATCGCTGTCGTCCATCAAGACGTGAACACGGTTCTACTCACGTGAGCGTGTGAGAGAAAGCTTCAGGTCCTTCTATCTCCTCCATCACAGCCCGGTGTTTGGACTCAGCTCGGCCACAGTCGACCATTCTTCTCGTCACCTCACTCATATCTGCCTCGGTGGTGGTTTGTGATGATCGTTCATCATATGTGATCTAAACACCTGCATGCCCGCAGGGGGGGGGGGACAGTAACTTCAGTCCTGACTCCTCCAGTTGGTTCAGAAGGTTCACGGAGAAGAAGAAGATTATCTGTTGATGCAACTTTACAATAACACCTGAAACCAAAACTAAAGATGTCATCCTCCAACTATTCCAGTAGAAACAAAAGGTTCAACACGGAGAGTTCAAATGAAAATATAACAAATTAAACTCAAAACTCGTTAAACATCATGTAAATTCTATATTTAATATCTAAAGACCAAAAAACAATGAATGCATCCTTGTATAATTATTGTCTGTGTATCCAAAAGCTTAAACTACGTTTGGATCAATTTAATCGTTTGTGATCTGTATAATAAAGTTCAAATGTTCAGCTTTAATGAATAATAATTATTCATAATAATTATAATTAGAAGGTGAAAAGATCTGCGCATCTCTTGGCTCCACAAGAAGAAATGAAATCTTTCATGTCATTGGTTGTATTTATTTAATTATATTTATTATCCTCATGTAGAATGATAAATTATAAAGATTATATCAGACAACATAACAAGAGCTACAAGAATAATCAAAATTAAAGGATTATGCATTCATAAAATAACAACAATAACAATAAACCCAATATAATAAAGACACATAATACTATATAATACAAGATAATATATGTCAGTACATGAATGTGTAAATAAATAAAAGTGTGAAATAAATTATTTTACATTAAATTAAACACATAACTTTTATCAAACAGTGGTTTTAGGAGTCACTTCACCGAACCACAGGTTTTAATTTTCTTTACAACTAAAGAACAGAACCAAGTTTTTTCGAGGGAGAAAAGAAGCCGGAGTTTATTAAATGGTTAAATGTGATTTAATGATCTGCACAAACACAACTTCCAATCACTGAGAGAAAGGTGGCGCACATTGTGAACACACACTGTGAACACACACTGTGAACACACATTGTGAACACACGTGTTCCAGAGGGTGTGAGAAAGAGAAGCGTCCGTGCACTTGGCCCCCCCGCCCCCCCCCCCCTGCTGTGTGACTGATAGTTTGGTATTTCTACATGTGAAAGACGTCGCACTTTATTGATGCGTTCGGTCTGTTTCACTCTCCTCTGCCATGTGTGTGCTCCCCCCCCCCCCCCCCCCCCCCCCCGCCCACCCACCCGGAGGCAGGGAGCAGCTCTCAGGTGTTCACTCGCTCTTTGTTTATCACCTCAGGACGAGTGAAGGAGGTGAAAGTGAAACTGACGTAGTGAGACAAACTGTTTCTGTTTTTCTTTTTGGAGAAAGACTCGATTGTTCTTTCTCTGTCCGATCCACTGACGACAAGCACAGACGTGTACTGTGAGTGTGTGTGTGTGAGTGTGTGTGTGTCTGTGAGTGTGTGTTGTTGCAGGTCATTAAAGGGATAAGTGACAGAGGGCAGAGGTCAAACAAAGGGACACTTCCAACATGGCTGCAGGGCCTCTCCACTGTTTACTTTCTCTGCAACAGGACGAGGTGGACTCGACTCTGAACTGCAGTCAGTTACATCCATGTTTTTATTTCCCTCTTCTGAAAGAATCATAACTCAAAAGTAGTTAATAGAAACCACAAGTACAAATTAATAAAACACATGAAGCAAGCGCCATGCACCAGTTGCCCTCTAGGTGGCCGGTGGTTGTACACTACATTCTGAAAGCCCAACAGAAAGTTGAATTCACGATACAGTTGATGATGTCGTGATTTGTGAGTGACACAAACCGTCCTGACCACAGTGGAATAGGTTGTTATGAAGTTTAGTGTGGATAGGTTTGAGTCCCTGTCTTTTGTCTCACAGGTCAAACTCTCCACTGGACCACCGCGCCAAGATGTCAGAGCCGCTCCGAAAGCTAACGACTGAATTCACCTCTGCCCTCAGCTGGGCCTTCAGAGCCAAGCTAACACGCTACAGTGTAGGTTTACATTAGCATGCTAACGCTACACATGTAGATAACGTGTGAAAAACTCTCTAGAATGTGACCATACAAACTTTAGCAATATATTAACGTTAGTACTCGAGCAGTTACAGTCAAAGTTAAGACAAATATTGCTGCTGAAATTATTATAAGACAAACCTTTGATTTTCAGAAACATTCACATCACATGTCAGGTTGGAGTTAAATAAGAAAATGACCTCGAGTGATTTTCAAACAGGACAAACAACATGGAATTCATTAAATCAAGGTTTTATTACCTCTTGATTTGAGGCCTGCTTCATTTATCACCTCAGAAGTATTTATGGTTCACATCTTGATGAGGACATTCAAAAAATGTCTTTATTCACATTCTTTTCAAGCCATTATATCTTTTAATGCTTCTTCCAGACAACGTCACTATAACCTGTGATTATGAGAAGAATATATATAACAATGGCTCTGACTGGCCTCCCACTTATTCCCTCTGATAAACCAGTAGATTGAGCCAGGACGTCCCATTAGGAACCTGCTGGTGTGACCTGAGCTCGGTTCTGGTTCCTGGGCATGAAGAGGTCGAGCTGAACGACGCCTGAATGAAGTGGTTCCACGTCTGTGTGTGTGTGTGTGTGTGTGTGTGTCCGATCCCAGGGCCTCATTGGGTTTCATGACCTGATGATGAAGGGGGGGGGGGGGGGTCACATACACACACCTGCCTCACCCTGCTGTCCAACAAAAAGGTTGTGTTCCAGTGATAAAGCGTCCTGAAGCTGGACACGGGCACGCAGCCTCTAATCGGGCTGATCCCCGAGGTGTCCCATCGTCTCTGAAGTAGCTGCCAGACCCGGCCGTGTCCTCCGCCCCCCCACTGAGCGCAGACGTCCCACACCATCAGCTTCACGCTCCAGAAGCAGACAGAGCTGTTCTCTAACGGGTTTCATGTGCAGTGCGGGCTGCCCACTTTGCAGCCTGTGCGTGTTTGCAGATGATGTGAGATTCTCCTGTTACCAGAAGTATCTCTGAAATCTAAATGACGTGATGGGGGGGCTGACAAGTGCACACCAGCAGGCGAGAAGAAGGAGGAGGAGGAGGAGGAGGTGGAGAAGGGATGTAGCTTGTGGAGTGGAAAGAGGAGTGAGCCCCCCCCCGGGAGCGATCCATCTCGTACCGGACTCTTGTGAAGTGCTTTTTAGTATCAGGTGCATCATCTTGAGAACACATCTCACATTCCAAACTGAATTAGCCTGAAATTTCCCACATTAAATAAAACAGAATAGAGCCCCGGACGGATCCAGGTGGCAGAGGACGATGTGCTCACGCTGGGTATCGAACCCGAACGCTCTGCGTGTCTCTGTCGGAGGAATGTTCGGCCCGTTTGAGAGCCCGGACATTTATTACTGCCTGATGCTTTTCCCTGGAGCTGAGGAGAGATTCTTTATCTTCATGAGCAGCACCAGAAACTTCACATCCCATAATGTCCCTGATCAGACTCGTGTTTACATATTTATCTGTTTAAAATCAAATGTTCTTTAACAGGTTGTTGCACATTTTCATTTAAAATCTGTTTCACACCTTTTAGTCTTAAGTTCATTTTCCTTTAAAACGAGTACAATGCAAAATGATATCAATAAATAAATATCATGAATAAAATTAGGCAGTAAAACCCAAATCTAATAATGACAAATAGGTGATTGCAAAGTTTTAATTAACCAACATAGTTTAAAAAGAGTGTTAATGTGTGTGTGTGTGTGTGTGTCTTTATTTGCACAAGAAAAAATGTGTAATTTCTTCTTTCAAAATTTGAATTATTCTTGTCAAGTTTTTACCTGAATTTAACTTAATTTTAAGAGTAATTCTATGAAGCGTCTTAATGAATAAAAAAAGGATTAATTTAGAGTAGAAACAACAAATATTTATTGACAGATATTTTTATTGTTCGATGCATCTTCTCATATTAAAACTGTTTCTTATCTGTTGTTGGCTGCGATGCTAGATCCACATTTAATTATTCTTTAGAACCACGTTTTGAAGCTTTAGATTTAAACATCTTAATAAGAGGATTCACCCGGAGGCGGCTCCTGTTTCCAGTTTCTGTTTCCAGTTATCCCAATAAAGATAAAAGCTGTTATCTGTGTTTGCTGCCTGTCTGGTTTTTGTTTTCCACCTTCAGCTCGGTAAGTGTCCACATGTTGTTGTTGGCGGAGGTATTTCAAAATGACTTATGGCTCGATCCCGAGATGGGACACCTCTACTGGGCCACGCCTCCTCCTCCTCCTCCTCCTCCTCCTCTTCCTCCTCCTCCTCCTCCTCCTCCAGATGGTTTGACTTGGTTACAGTGTGAGTGTGGTGAGATACTTGTTAAAGTGTGGTATGCGGCGGCTGCACTTGCCGAGACTCCTCGAAGCTTCTGATGTTGTGTTCTTCACTTCAAGGGGACGCGACACCACAACCCCCCCCTGTCAGACAAAATCTGAAAAACATTATTTCATGTGGACACAAATTACCTGGAAATTACACAACTGCTCAAATTTATATTGTGTTAGAATTCGACGGGTTAGACACAGATTGTTCACCTGTTAATTACAGAAACAATTAAATCACAGCAAGAGGTGAATAGTGAATGTACATGGATTTCAAAGTACAGATTGATCCTGGATTTGAATAAATCAAATGTCCAAATGTTTTGACACAATTTTTCTTCAGTGTATCAAAACATCACAACACAAAAATGTGCTGGCAGGAGAGTGCACGGCGCCGTCGGCCAGATGGATGTTTCCAAAGAGAGGAGTTGGCTCCGGCTGCTTATTTCTCCCAGGAAATACATCTGCCGTATTTACAAGTGCCCAGGAGTTGAGAAATAAACTTTTATTAAACATATTAGATTCCTCTTACATCAAGAGTTGTTCACAGGGTCGTGTGAAGGTCACGGAGCCTCGAGGCCTCTGCCCCTGTCAGAGGGAGAAGGTCAAACTGTGGAGGAAACTTCATGAAGAAGAAAAAACTCCAACTCAACTGAACTCGTCAAATAATGTCCACAATTGTTGAAATTGAATTTAAGAAACAAATATTTTATATTTTTGTGTGGAGCAAAATAATTTGTATTCAGAAGAGCATTTAAATATGAAATGTGCTTCATTTATTTAAAATTTGATTTCAATGGAATAAAAAAATAACAGCACACTTTGATAGAAGCAAACTTTTTAAAAGCTTTAATGCAGTTTTCATTTGTAATTTTAAATATTGAATAATTCAATCACGAGACTCGTTCACTGGTTTTACGTTCGACTCATTTGAACTTCTGAGAGCTGCAGTGAGTCACTGGTTTCCTGGTTCATACGATCAGATCCCGAGGAGACTGGAGGGATTTCTTTTATAGAGTCCGAGCTCTTCCCAGACAGATACACACACACACAAACACACACACACACACACACACACACACACACACACACGTTTGAACCAAATCCACAAATGAGTCAATCTTCTTTGACGTTGAGTCTGAGAGAACATCTGAGTTTCTCGTTTCTGCAGAACTCTGGCAGGACTCGGGCCGATCGGTCCTCGGAGGCTAATTGTTTCAGGCCCTGACCGTCTTCTCACTTATATCATCATCTGGACTCAAACAGCCGAGAGCCCAACCTCCTGGCTCCGCTCGGCCCCCGATCCGTCCTGACACCCACAGCAAATCGCATCGTTCCATAAAAACTGTAATTTATGATCCATCACCAATGTTTTCTTTCTCTGCTGCCCCCCCCCCCCCCGGCTCATGATATCCTAACACAGTCATTCTTTGATGGCAGCATTTCTCATGACTGAGAAAGAAAGAGAGAAAGAAAGAGAGAAAGAAAGAAAGCGTGAAGGCCAAATGCAAAGAGGCCGAGATGGAAACCGAAGAACTCATCAAGCTCATTCATCTTGTGGGATGTGACGGTTGGAGAACGCCGAGCGGAGGACATTTCACACTCGCTCATCTTCCTCAACGCGCTCAATGAATCATATCAGATATCAGCTGCGTTCTGAATCCACGGAGGATTCACACGGATCCGAAGCTTCTCAGTGATCACAACGTTTTAAAGCCTCATTATGGTTCGAACCCCCCCAGGCGGTTCTCCCTGGGGGGGGTTCTCACACAGGTAGTTCAGGAGAGTCACGTGTGTTTGTCGCCCGTCGGTTCACGGCAGAGAGAACGTGATGGAACAGAGTGAAAGTCGATATCTCACCGAAGACAATGTCCTGCAGGAGAACGTGCCACAACACGCCGAGCTGCCTGGAGGCGAGTCGTACAGTGTGAAGCTCCGGGCAGCCAATGAAAAAACACTGAACAACTGACACGAGACGGATGATGAGGCGGAGAAGTGATCACTGACACGGCAGCAGATTGAGTCACTGGGTGGAGGGACGTGAGGAGATGGTTGAGAAACGCTGAGTAGGCGACACTTTATAACACGGCAGCGATCACAGGGGGAAACCACTGCATGAGTGATGCACTAATAAAACACTTACTGGTTCCCACTGGCAGGAAGTACAGAGAAGATGGGAAACAAGGGAGAGACAGCCAGGCAGCTGGGAAGAAAGAATAAATCAATTATGATTTTAAGTATTTTAAAAACAATGAATTCCTGCAGAAAATGTAATTTAACGAGTTGGATTATCAATGTTTTTCCCCTTTGAAATTAAAGAGTTAAAAGAAGTGAACCCAGTATATTTGGTTCCTTTAAACAACAAACCAGTATAGAGTGGGAAACGCTCCAGACTGGAATCATGGTTTTATTTTCAGGGACATTTGACAAACACACTTCACTGAGAACAACTGGAATAAACTCGTCAACTAATCCAGATTTAAAGATTTAATCTGATAAAATAAGGATTCAAACTTTGGCCTCAATCATTTCACAGTTCAAACCTCAACTCCTCGACGTCACAGAAACACAAACCAGGTTCTACCCTGTCTTCTAATCCAGATTTTAAAATGTGCATCATTAAGGTTATCATGAAGGCTTTGAATCAGAGACTCCTTGTGTGAGGCCGAGATGTCACAGGGCGCTCTGCAAACACCCGTTTAGTCAGGAGACAAGATGAAGTGGTTCCAATGCAACACAGGTGGTTCCGGGTTCCCCTCCACGCTCCTCGGCCCTGTGATCTCCTGGGGCTCGTAGGAGGAGCGGTCCATCTCTTTCATGGAGAAGCAAATCAATCCAGGGCTGTCACTCGGAGGATTCCACGGCCGAGGGGATCCGCGGTGTGAAACGACACCTTGAGCCCAGAGAGGGAGGGGGGGGGGAGGTGGTTCAGCCTCTGATGTGTTTAACCTCCTTCACAGCAGTTGTTCAGGGGTTTCACACACACACACACACACACACTGGTTGCTGCCCCCCCCCCCCTCCCATGACCACATCATGACCTCATTCCAGTCACCTGCTGCTGGGACCGTGGCTAACCCTAACCCTCCTCACCGGAAAATCAGCCGCCCATTCTACAAACGCCGGCAGGTCAGCGAGCCACTCGGACGTCCACATACCTCCACCCCTCTGACATGCTGGAAGTGGAAACTGGGTTGTGTTGGGAAAAAAAAAAACACACAAAAAGAAGACAGACACATTTTTGTTTCATGCAAATCTCCGAGCCGAGGGCCGCTCGGTGGAGAGGGGGGGGGGGGGCTGTTGGTTCTGCCGACGCTCGGGATCGAATGAAAACCAGCTTGCAAAGTTACATCCTGTACGAGGAACAAAGAGCGGGAGAGAACGAGCCCCTCGGGACCCCCCCCCCCGGCTACTCTTAAACATTCGGAACATTTACGCCGCTTTAAATTTCTTCCCTCTCTCTCTCTTTTAACATCTCTCCCTTGATAGTCGGCCCGTGGAATGAACTCTGTTTGCCAGAATGATTCCGCTCTCGGTTGTGAGCGGCCTCTAAGTACATCTGGGGATTTCGTGGTCGCGGTGTTAGATTTCGAGATGCAATTTATTACCGAGTCAAGGAGGACAAATGAAAGAGGTCACGTCGGCCGAGGGAGGAACTGTTTTTCTAAAGGAGGTAAATGTTATGTTTCCATGTTTATGTGGCTTCACTGTGACGACGTGTGACAATGAACACTTGAAATCCCAGATCTCCTCGGAGCCACTAACACTTCCACACGCAGCCGCAGACCAGTCTCCAACGCAGACGGTTTTCAAATCCGTATCTTCAGGGAAACAGGATAATTCATTTTGTAGTTTAACGGCTGATAGCAGCACCGGGCCGCTCGGGCCATCGACGGCAATTCCCATGAAATCTCACGATATTTCTTTCATTTGTTCTCCGTCCACAATTAGTCGTGGTCAGGCTGATCAAAGGGAGCGGGGGGGCGGTGGCATGTGAACCGGCGTCCACTTGCAATGACATCTACAAACCAGAATGAAATATGAAATATCAAGTTTCCACTGGAGCAGGGACTTGTAAAAAGGAATCTGAGGAAGAGGAGGGTTTTCACACCGGATAATGTGAAACATTTGGTGCAGATTGTTGCCGCGCTGCAGGGACGACCAGAGCCCAAATGTGTCTCCCAGTAAAACCAGGAGCAGGCGGGAGCTGGAACCAACGCAGGCGCCAGGTTCAATTGATTTAGACGTCATCGCTGCTAAGAAGAAGAAGAAGAAGAAGAAGAAGAAGAAGAAGAAGAAGAAGAAGAAGAAGAAGAAGAAGAAGAAAAGAAGAAGAAGAGGAAGAAGAACAAGAACAACAACAAGAACAAGAAGAAGAAGAAGAAGAAGAAGAAGAAGAAGAAGAAGAAGAAGAAGAAGAAGAAGAAGAGAAGAAGAGGAAGAAGAAGAGTGAAGACGTTTGTTCTCAGTGCAGCGGCCGACACGTCTCCAAAAGAACACAATGCATCACTGGCAGTGGCCACTTTATTAGGTACACCTGCAGAACCGACTGCCAATCAACACAACAGAGCTTAAGTTATCAGGAAATTCACAAAAGGTTTATAGTGTTCAGATTCTTACTCTAAAAATTATGAGATGTTTGCACAAAATTGTTGTTTGGATTAAAGTGTTAGTTACATTTAGTTATTGTACTGGACTATATATTAGAGTTTTCGATTTCTTGTCGTCAGTGCTGAAACATAAACAACAACAAACACAAACACATTTTTATCACAGTTTTGTCGTCTCATCTCAGAAGTATTTTTTTGAGGCCAATCATCTTTTTTATTTATTTCCAGTTTCCAGCTGAAATAAGCATGTACCAAAAAAAATATTTTTTGAATCATGACAATAATTTTCCCTCAAATGTCTCGCTCTGTTTCACATGAAGGAAAACTCAAAGTGAAACACAGATCATAACTCCGGGAGCAGGTGGAAAGGTCTCTGTGTCAGAGGAGAATCCCAGATGCTGGATAAGAGAAGTTTTACAGTTTTTCTCTGAGCTCAGATTTACCCGCTGACATATAACACACTTCAAAAAATATAGAAAAGCAAATAAATGTCCATGTAAACGCACGCTGTGTAGCTGAGGTGGAAATTAAGACTGAACATGATGTCACAGCTGTAATGTGACTGTGAACTGCTGAGGTAAATAAACTGTAAACATAAAACAACTTGTTCCATTTGATTTCAAACAGAATCATAGAAGGATATTTTATTTTATTTCCAGAGACTATTCACATTAAAGTTATTAATTATGTAATAATGTTTTGAATCAGCTTAACTATTTATTGTTTCATTTAATGGTTCAAATCATTGATGCAATATGAGGAGAGATTCATTTTGTGATAAATTAAATATGTGGTATAATTAATATATACTGTGCCCACTGAATATCATGGAAACAAATAACATACACATTTAGAGATTTATTTTTCTTAAATCCTTATTTAAAAATCCTAAATTCAAACCCACATTAACAACAAATTTAAACACTAACATATTAGTCCTGATCAAACAGAAATTAAACTTTAAAGTCTCCTATAAATATATGAAATTTAAATAATATTATTTATGGATAATTAACAGTCATCCTAACACATGAATATAATTGACGCCCTGCTGCAGTTGATGGATCTGCAGAATAATTCTTATAAATGATTAAATAACTATTGGAAATGTACAAAACCACCAACAGCTGAATTACTGTGACTTTGATGTCATTTTATAAAACATTAACAATAAACATAAAGTATATTTTAATACAACTAAACACGTTTAATGACTATTTGATTGTTTTCATCAGTCTAATATAATTTTTCCTGAAATGTAAAATATGCATATCACGCACCATCGCTGTCAGACTGAAACAAAGTTAGTTGGAGTCGATAAAGTCAAATAACCTAGAAAATTTAATTTCAGAAAAAAGATTTGATAATTCATAAAGTATAAATGAAGAGTTATTCACGGCTGATTACAGGTGGTCCCCCCCCCCCCCGGTCCACAGCGTCCTCTGTGAGACGGAGCTCAGGACGTCCCGCTGGCCGCGGCTCATGATGGATCTGCACCCCCGACAGAACAAAGCCGCCCCTGAACAACAGAGTGTGTCGGAGCCAAATGGGCCACTTCATCATTCCACAGAGATTGGCAGTAAATGTGGTGTCGGGTTCCCACGTGTCCACAAACCTCATCCCACCATAAATACTGCAGGGAAGCAGACAGGCCCTGTGTGTGTGTGTGTGTGTGTGTGTGTGTGTGTGTGTGTGTGTGTGTGTGTGTGCAGGACAAGTCAGTGCAGTGGGTCAAATGATTGTGTCGCTGTTGCGTTGAACACAAAGGAGCAGACCTTGTTGTAATTAGCGTGCACTGAGACAGGTGCTGCGTGGTTGTTGACCTCTCCGGGCCGAGCGGAGAAGCTGTGAAAGCAAATAGAGTTTACTGGGTGGAGCTGGGGGGGGCGGGGGGGAGCTGGGGGGGGCGGGCTGGGGGAAGAAGCAGCTCTATCTGTTCAGCAGACCTCCTCCTGCTCCTCCTCCTGCTCCTTAATTGCTTCCTGTGGTTCTTCTTCCATCTGCAGAGCTTGTGTTCACTTTCTCTCTCTCGTGTGTGCGACTCACAAAAGGTTCACTCGTGTGGAGATGTCATCACACTTGACTTTGCACACACATCATTGACATTTTGACTTTGTCTCACAGCTCATTGCTCAGAGGTCGCCTGTCAGTCACACATGATGCAACAGTGTGTGGATGTTGTTGTTCTCTGGATTGTGTCCACTTGAGCAGGTGGTTGTGTTTCTCTTCTCGTGTTCAGGCCCAGAAACTTGAACTAAAGTTCTTCCAGTGGTCACAGGGAGACAGTTCCAGAAACTTTCTTCTTCTTCTTCTTTTTGTTGGACTTTATTTGACATTAAATCTCAAATGCAGTAACAATAATAGTGAGAATATGAATATTTAAGTTTTTCTTCTGCAGATTGAATTTTCTCATATTTTAGATCAAACTGAAGAAAATGAATCAAGACATTTCAGGTTCTGAATGAGGATTTGTAAAAAGTAATTTACATGATAATTCACAGTTTGCGTCTTTTTTAATTCATTTTCAAGCAGTTTTGGTGCCAATTTTTAAAATAATCATCATTCAGGACAAAGTGTGAAGTCTTTACTTTAACGATTCTTTCACATTAACGATTAACGATGAGGATCCAGCTTCATGATCCACGTTCCACCATCCCAGTGTGTTTACCGTCAGTGGTGTGTTGGTAACACAAGGAAGTAAAACACAACTCTTTGTGAGTCGTATTAATCTGATCGTTCCCTCTCAAGATCAAGACTCCACCTTCCTATAATAAAACCTCAGTGGATTCTTTGGATGTAAAAATCGGTGCTAATCTCATGTTTTATTACAAACGTTAAAACTTTTTGCCAGTTCTCGGTTCTGGTTTCTGCAGAATGACGTCAACGCTCATATTGATTTAATCTGCTGCTATGGAAGTCGTGAAAAGCTATTGGCTCGTAAAAAGTGTAATAATGTATTTGTGCAGAAATTCTGTGTCGTGTTCTGATTCCTCATCCCGTCATGTTGTAGATCTGCGTCTGATGAGAGAGAGCCGGAGCTTTTCACCATGTCATCTTTAGACTCGATCCAGAGATCAAAGTGGAACCTCCGCCTCCGTCTCTGAAATCATGACTCAGCACATTCGCTGTGTGAGCTCAGGGGTGTGAGAACTGAACTCAAACACAAAGAGCAAGAGAGAGAAACCACGACGTGAGGACTCGTGTGCCAGGGCCTGATGGGAAATGTCCTCACTCCCTCTCTGTGAAGTGGATAAAGTGTCGTCTCAAGTTACGACTCAGAAGTGCGACTGTTTCTCTGACTGTTGTGTGTATTTTGTTTTAGTGATAACGTTCCTTTCCGTTGATATGACAATTTCTTCTCTTGGACCACGGAGGAGGTGGAGCTGTTAACAGAGGTCACACAGGAGCATGTCAGTGATGTGAGGGTCACACTTCCACCTCACTGTTGATCCGCAGGTGGATGAATGAGTCTCTGCAGGTGGAGCTGGTCGACTCCATCACCATCCAGCTCCTGTTTCCAGTTCTAGACAAGTTGAGGAGGTGAGTTGTTCTTCTTCAGCCGATCAAAGTCCGGTGACTTCACACCGAGCCGAGAGGATCCTGTTGGTGCTCGTTCAGACAGAGAAACTGTTTTTTAACCCAGAGATCCAGTTCACTTGTTTCAGTTTTAACAGCTCCATTAACTCTCAGCTCCTCCTCCTCCTCCTCCTCCTCCTCCTCCTCCTCCTCCTCCTCCTCCTCCTCCTCCTCCTGGGAAAACCATGTGAAAACACAGAGACTCAACAGGAACGTTTCCAACAATGATTCAATCTGTTTCATGAGATCAAGGCTCAAGTGAAACAACAGTGTCAGCGTGTTCCGATGTGTCAGCTGACGCCAGATCAGCAACAAGTTTCCTTTTCCTGAAGCCTGATCCCTTTTCTCCTCTGCTCACACACTACGTTTCATGATGCTCCCACTTGAAGAAAGGTTTTCCCCTTTCAGAGATAAAACTAAATCCAGAAATCTGGTCTTGGATTGTTTATCTGGAAGTGAAGACGATTAAAGAAACAAACACAACATGATTTAAAAGACAGGATGGTGTCAAAATAAAACTAATTATACTGTAATATATCTCAATTAATTTACACTGTTCAAAAAATGACTAATTGAGCCTTTTAAATTTGAAAATGTTTCCTTTTCAAAGCCGTTCATATGATGACCTTCAGCAGCAGAAGGTCTGAGATGAAGCTGAGATGAAGCTGCTGGTTTGCAGGTTGAATCTTTCACCTGCTGCCCCCCCCCCCCCCCCCCCTCAGAATCCAACCTGCTCTGTGCTTCCAGCTGGTCGTCGTCGGGTCACTTATCGACCCTGACACGGCTTCTGAGAGAGTAACAAACACACACACTCCACACACACACTCCACACACACACACTCCACAGTTACTGCTCATTTCCTCACATCATTTAACGCCTCTGTTGCACCTGGGGTTACCAGACATGGCCTTCTCAGTTACACTGGACCAGGTTGGGTCACTCGTCTCTGCTGAGCCGCCTCTGGAACCTCAGAGCTGCCCCCCCCCCCCCCCCCCCCCCCCCGCTCAGGATTAAGTTATATGAGGACTGTCAGCATCTCTTTGATTCGGCTCAGACGCAGAGCGAGTCAACAGGAACGACTCCAGCATGTGTTGAAGTATTCGATCATTCACTGCAGCTACTTAGTGAAGTTTGGATCTGAATCAGGTTTGATTCCAACCCACAGAGCAGCAGCTCCTCTGGAATGAAGCTCTGAACCCACAGAGCAGCAGCTCCTCTGGAATGAAGCTCTGAACCCACAGAGCAGCGGCTCCTCTGGAATGAAGCTCTGAACCCACAGAGCAGCGGCTCCTCTGGACCGAAGCTCTGAACCCACAGAGCAGCGGCTCCTCTGGACCGAAGCTCTGAACCCACAGAGCAGCGGCTCCTCTGGAATGAAGCTCTGAACCCACAGAGCAGCAGTTCCTCTGGAATGAAGCTCTGAACCCACAGAGCAGCAGCTCCTCTGGAATGAAGCTCTGAACCCACAGAGCAGCAGCTCCTCTGGACCGAAGCTCTGAACCCACAGAGCAGCAGCTCCTCTGGACCGAAGCTCTGAACCCAAAGAGCAGCAGCTCCTCTGGAATGAAGCTCTGAACCCACAGAGCAGCAGTTCCTCTGGAATGAAGCTCTCAACTCACAGAGCAGCAGCTCCTCTGGACCGAAGCTCTGAACCCAAAGAGCATCAGCTCCTCTGGACTGAAGCTCTGAACTCACAGAGCAGCAGCTCCTCTGGAATGAAGCTCTGAACCCACAGAGCAGCAGCTCCTCTGGACCGAAGCTCTGAACCCACAGAGCAGCGGCTCCTCTGGACCGAAGCTCTGAACCCACAGAGCAGCGGCTCCTCCGGAATGAAGCTCTGAACCCACAGAGCAGCAGTTCCTCTGGAATGAAGCTCTGAACCCACAGAGCAGCAGCTCCTCTGGAATGAAGCTCTGAACCCACAGAGCAGCAGCTCCTCTGGACCGAAGCTCTGAACCCACAGAGCAGCAGCTCCTCTGGACCGAAGCTCTGAACCCAAAGAGCAGCAGCTCCTCTGGAATGAAGCTCTGAACCCACAGAGCAGCAGCTCCTCTGGAATGAAGCTCTGAACTCACAGAGCAGCAGCTCCTCTGGACCGAAGCTCTGAACCCACAGAGCAGCAGCTCCTCTGGACCGAAGCTCTGAACCCAAAGAGCATCAGCTCCTCTGGACTGAAGCTCTGAACCCACAGAGCAGCAGCTCCTCTGGACCGAAGCTCTGAACCCACAGAGCAGCTCCTCTGGACTGAAGCTCCGGGTCACAGCTTCTTTCAGGGTTCCTGAGCAGAGACTTCCTGTGACTGTGGCTCCAGGAGCTGAAGAGCAGAGTTATCTTCAAGCTGATAGAAACTCACTGAGCCTCAATGGGACTTCATTACCATGAAAATCCAATAATATGTAATAATAATATATATGACATATATATATTATATATGAAGTGTAATGATGTGGATTTTGATACTAACTATAGCTCCAGTCTCAGGAAATTACTGAAGCTTTTGAGAAATGAATTCATAGAATGTATATAAAGATGGACGGACAAGATGATCCCCAAACTGAAGCCACATCATCTTGATCGCCCCCCTGCTGGATGACTGCAAAATAGGTCACAGAGCCGAGCTCCTCCATGTTAGTGTATGGGACATGGAGCAAAGTGAAAAAGTCAAAACAGACGTTAAAAACATTTTCCCTAAAGATGGTTTCTATCATTTAAGTAATTTATTGTCACACTGGTGTGTTCAAGTTCAATGGATGTATATAGAGTTCACAGAGCGCTCGTCTTCCTCTCTCCTCTCTTCCTCTCTCCTCTCTCCTCTCTCCTCTCTCCTCTCATCCTCTCTCCTCTCTCCTCACTCCTCCTCTCTCCTCTCTCCTCTCTCCTCTCTCCTCTCTCCTCTCTTCCTCTCATCCTCTCTCCTCTCTCCTCACTCCTCCTCTCTCCTCTCTTCCTCTCTTCCTCTCTTCCTCTCTCCTCTCTTCCTCTCTCCTCTCTCCTCTCTCCTCTCTCCTCTCTTCCTCTCTTCCTCTCATCCTCTCTCCTCTCTCCTCACTCCTCCTCTCTTCCTCTCTTCCTCTTTTCCTCTCTCCTCTCTTTCTCTCCTCCTCTCTCCTCTCTCCTCTCTCTTCCTCTCTTCCTCTCTTCCTCTCTCCTCTCTTCCTCTCTCCTCTCTCCTCTCTCCTCTCTCCTCTCTCCTCTCTTCCTCTCATCCTCTCTCCTCTCTCCTCACTCCTCCTCTCTTCCTCTCTCCTCTCTCCTCTCTCCTCCTCTCTTCCTCTCTTCATCTCTTCCTCTCTAGCTGCTCTCCGGCCTCCTCTGATTCGTTCTGGGTGTAAACTCTGTGGAGAAGCTCAGAATAATAAAGTTGTTTTCTGGACTGAGCAGAACTTTACTGACCAATAAAGAGTTGGACGCCCAGAAGATTGAGACAAGTTCACAAACATGAACATGGACATAGACCACCTCCATGTCAGTGGATGGGACATGCACCAAACTAAAAAAGCTCCAAATGCACATCAAATAAATTCTACAAAGATGGTTTATGTCATTTTAGCGTGTTCTCATTCGACTGATGTTCAAATACAGTGAGTCTGGTTTTGATTGGTCATGTGATGCTATAGAAATGAAGTGAAACATCATGATTGACAGAAGAGACGGACTCATGATCGGTCGCGTGTGTGAACAAGTGTTAAACTTTCTACATCTTTAATTTAATGTGTTTTATTAGTTTAACTTTTAAAACTAGTTAAAGGAAAAAGTGACTCAGGTGTTTTGAAAAGCCCCCCCCCCCCCATCCCGCAGGTAAAGGTGCTTTGTAAATAAACCTCCGGGCCGAGCAGCCGGCTCCGGTGCATCCAGCAACACGCCCGGTGCAGCGGCCTCATCTAATGTGACACAAGCTGTTTGATATACCAACACAACTTTGTCAACTTTTCCACTGTGACATGAAATACTTGTCTCGTGGAAACAGGTCTGAAAGGAACCAGATTCATGGAAAGTCCCCACAGGCCCTCACCGCTGCTGCTGCTGCTGCTGCTCCGGCTGGATGGCGTGCACCGCCCCCCCCCCAAACACCAGGATGTTGGCTCCTAAACAATCAGCCCACTGGCTCTAGTCCCGCGAGAAGAATCCTCCAGATCGCTTCATACCAATAAAGCTTCCCCCTGGGAGCAATACGCCGAGGCATGAACCAATCACAGCTGAGCTTCCCTCGCCGCCAGTCAACCGAAAGAGAAGCTGGACTCGCACTGGAGAAGGTCCGCCGGGTCAGACACATGAGAGGCGCTCGGCTTCAGTCGTGTGAGCGCTGAGTAACACGAGCCGCTGGGAGAGAACTGAAGTATTTGCGTGTGAAGTATTAAAATTAAAATGTGTATCCTGCTCCTATTGGCCGTCGGTGTTGGTGCGTGACCTCCTCTGTTTCTCCTTTGAGTCGCTCTTCACCTCCTGCGGTGACGTTATCTCACAGTTGCTCCTGTTCTCAGTTCGGACTCAAACGATCGGATCAAACTAAATGGTTTCCTGCTCCAGTTCAATACTAAACTGTAAAAGT
Source organism: Platichthys flesus (assembly GCF_949316205.1). Taxonomy (NCBI): domain Eukaryota; kingdom Metazoa; phylum Chordata; class Actinopteri; order Pleuronectiformes; family Pleuronectidae; genus Platichthys; species Platichthys flesus. The sequence continues at coordinate 1,662,424 of NC_084947.1, forward strand.
GTAATTTCATCATTACAGATTCAGAGAGGGTTTTTCTTTGGCCTCATTGAAATCTGTATCTTCATTCTGTCCAAGCGAATCCCACGTGGGCCAATATACACATGTTGGTTTTTAGTTATTTCATGAGTGACTAACATCAACCTGAACTAAAACACAGTGAAATTACAATTAGGACTCAAAGTTGTTTAAGTATTGAAAATCCTACGATGCTTCAAAAGGGCCGTTTGATTTATTCACCATAACATGAAGTCGTTCATTTAATTACAAACACTAAAAGTTACTGTTTGCTTCCTGCCTCCTGAAACTGAACTCTTCTTCCTCCTGTTGACCACAAATGAAGCGGAAATATGTTGTGTTTTAAACTCCTTACTATCATTTATAATCTCTGGTTCAATTTGCACTTGCATGAAAAGATGCTGCACAAATAAATCTACAAACTGAGACGCATGCAGCTGAGATGTTTTGATTCAAGGGGCCAAAAAGATTCAAAGCTTCAAAGCTTCAAAGCTTCAGAGTCCCCATACGTCTTCATCCACTCAGTCAGATCTGATTGAAGGTGGTTTCTGAAGCCTCCCTGTCATTAGCCAGTTGCTCATTAGAGCTTCATTCGATGAGCTGTAACACTTTATCTCAGATTTCAGTGACGCAGCAGAGAAGCAGAGTCCCCCCCCCCCCCCCACCCCCCCGACGGGGACTTGCAGCTGTGGAGATTCATGGAGCAGTGAGAGATCTCTTTATGTAGAAGAGTTGTTGGAAGCACAAAGCATATTTATCTGTCAGGGCTGGCACCGGGTCGGGCCGAGCCTCCTCAGCGAGCTCCAGGCTCCAGCTCCTTCGAGCCTCGTGATTTACGGAGCAGGACGATGAGTCTTCAGCAGATTTCACATCTTTGATCTGCTGCTCGGCCGAGCTGAGAGAACCTCCTCTGCCATCTCTGATCTGGAAAGTCAGACGTCGTCCTGCTTTATTCAACTTTACAACCTGGAGCTTCTACTTTGTGGTTGTTTGGGCTCCTATCTGTTTTAATTAGATTGATTTTGATCAGATAAAATGGTAAAAGTTTAAATCTTTATTCAGGAATTATTTGTTTAAATCTCCTATGTTTCGTTGTGAACGTAACATATTTTAATTGATGATATAATAAACGTTTATTTTAATTAATCTCCAGATGAATCAATGATGAAAATTATCATTCAATTTTATGACAATGCTTTTAACGAATAAATAAAACAATCTGCAGTTAATTTATGAAAATACTTAATTAAATTGCAATAAAACAAGATTAAATCAGCTAAAGACACAGAAGAAAGACAAATGTCCTCAACTTAAAATACAAAACGTTTTTATTTAATATAACGTCTATTTTTAAAAGATGTCAACATGGTCTTCATCATCATCTTCGTCTTCATCATCATTGAAGCATCTGGTCTTATTCTCTTATTCTCTGTACTTCCTGTTGGAGGCAGGAGTTGGGGCGGGGTCTTTAAACCGGTTCAGTCCCTGAAGTACAACAACCTGACGTCTGTCAGCAAAGAAACTGTTTATTTGATGGGAGGGGACAAAAAAATATGAAAAATTCTATGATGGATTTAACGTATGAAATTTTTATGCTCGCTGTGAAATCACCACAAAATATTTTCCATTTCCAGAGGGAGAGAAAATGTCCGGCGGCTCCGTTTAATGCACATTCAGAGTAATTCTTTAGAGTCAGAATTCATCAAACACATGTAGGGTCCGAGTGTAAGATTAAGCTCAAGATGGATTTAACGCTTCAGTTTCGCTTAAAGAAAATGATGAAAACCTTCACTCTTCACTCCTCGGCCTTGAATCAGAACCATATGAAAGAAATCAAAATGGAGGATAAGAACAGTATGTTTTATATTAAAGACACATGTTGCATTGGAGTGAGCCGCGGGCCTGAGCACGCTAACGGCCCCGGGGCCGCTCGCTCCTGAACGCATCGATAACTGGCAGCTTTTAAAAGCATTTACAGATAAATTCACGTAAGCTTCAGTGGCCCTTTGGGGATTTGAATAAATCATTTTAAGGGACAATTAGTGGCTCTAATACAAGATTACTGAAAAAAAAACTTTATTTCATATTTGGGGTATTTCCCTGACGGCGGAGGGAAGTGCCCTGAGGAGGAGCTTCAGCTCAAAGCTCCAGAAGAAGCCGATAAGCTTTGAGGAAACACTTTTGGATCAAACTACTGTTTCCAAGGACGAGGAAAAACGAATTGAACCGTTTTATGTTTCGTTTTTATGATTTGACTGATTTCCATTGTCTTGAAGGTTCCCTGTGGAGTTGCCTGTTGCATTGTGGGATACGGTTTGTATGGTTTGTTTGTCCTTGGACCCGAGCAACACGATACACATTCCTCTTCCTATATTTCATGCTACTCCACTGATCCACAGTTGGCAGCAGCAACATGTAAAAGAAGCAGAAAGGAACTGAACGTTACAGGATTTACTCTGGAACACGGAGGTTTGTGTTCGTTAGATGTCAGACACGGTAAATCACATGTTTTTTTACGGCCACTCGGGGGCCATTCGCTAACGCAACATTTATTTTTAAAGTTAATGGGACAAATCTCCCATCGAAGCAGTTTCAGAGCAAAGTTATCGTTCAGCTTTCAGCCTGTTTTAGCTCCGTTTTTGGTCTCCACCACGGGTCTGGGTTCTCGGCAGCTGCATGCTAACGGTCTGTGCTGTGAGATGCTGAGCAAGTCGGGTCCCGTTGTCCCAGAGCAGCTGGTGAGGAGAAACTCTCAATGTGTTTATCTGTGATCACGACACATGGCTGTAAGATGTCCACTTGTTTGAAGTGTTCCTCTCTCTCTCTCTCTCTCTCTCTCTCTCTCTCTCGCTCTGCAGCTGGAGGCCACTGCACATCTGCAAGCCAGCGGAAATACCGAAATCTTGCATGCCTCTTTGATTGTTACATTCAAGATATCATGTGCGCTACCAGCTCTGCTGCTGCAAATCATTAGGCCCAGTAACCGGTGGCTTGTAAAAGGCAGAGGGGTTTGGAGACCAGGGGATGAGATGGGGATTCCACATGCTTATCCAAAGAGGTGATAAACAAAGGGAGAAGGTGATACAGTCTGCGTGATATACTGAGCACATGTGTGATCCTGGAGCAAAGAGAGAGGCTGGAGAGAGAGAGAGAGAGAGAGAGGCTCCTCTGATTTATCCTGAGCTTCAGGGCTTGTGTATCCGAGAACAAGATTAGTTCAGTAGATCACATCACCTCACATCCTTTATAGATTTCAAACCCCAACACCCCTGAGCAGTGGTGGAGTGGAAACCAGTACTCTGAATCGAGTACTGAGAGTATGGTTCGTGTTTTTATACTCCTGGACATTTCACATGGAAATCATTTACCTCAATGTATGTTATATATAGCTGTACATATATATATATATATATATATATATATATACAAAGGTATATATATATATATATATATATATATATATACGCTAATAAAATACAATGTATTATTAAAGATTAATCATGTGGTTCCCAACTTTCTTGGCCCTCTTTTAAAAACCAGGGTCCATTTTTGGCTCCTTTCATAATGTCTTCAACAGGATTCATATTTAAATTTAGAACCTTTTTTGAAAACAGTTAATTCTCCAGTCGTTTGTCTGTTGAGGAAGAAAATAGCAAAAAGGGATGATGTGTTTAAAAGAGTCAAACCTGTTTCTTCTGTTTGTTTTATTGTGTTTTAGTCAGGTCAATTTGGGAATAGACCAGTTATTCCAACACAGTTCAGGTTTTATTTTGTCAATTTTTTCTCCAGATTTCTTCAAATCATCCACTCAGATTCTTCAATGCTCAAATCTGAAAATACACATTATAAAAACACAAACTTTAAATAAAGATGGACGACAAGTCTCCTCTTCCTTTTATCCAGAAATACAAAATAAATAAACATCCTGGACATCAACGCTGCCATCGTGCTCATTAGGAGACAAAGTCCCAAATAGAGAAACAGTTTGGATCCAGATCTGAACAGAAGTGAGCCAGAGTAACAAAGTCAAGTATCTACCACAAGGGCCACTTTAGGTTCACATGCAAATTACACCTTGATGAATCTCCATTCATTTCTTCATAAACCATAATTGTAATTAAACCATAATTGTAATTGAAATCAAAAATCCCTTTTTGACTCTACAGCTTATTATACTCTGCTAGTCAAACTAAGTGTCAACCACATTTTGATCAATTCATAATTCTACTTTGGCTGAATTTTCTATCTTTGACTCCGACTTACAGTATTTATACATTTTAATATTTGTATTTAGATCGAAGTGCTCTGATGTTTCCCCTCATTGACCCGAGCAGCCAGTAAAGGGGCCGAGGGGTCGAGGCCGTTTGCTAAACATGGAGTCGGACAGATGCAGAGGTCGTCGGGTAAAGAGAAGAGGAAAACCTCCAGCAGAGATTCATGTGCTGCTTTATACGCTCCGATCTAGATTCCAGATCCCGCTCTGCTCTTTACGGCTTCGCAGGCATTCCTGCTCCTATTGTAACCTGCTCGCACGGAAACGGCTGCGTCATCCCGGCCGGGGCCGATGATTTGAAGAAGGAGCCACAGGAGCAGCTGGCCTCTGCCAAAAGGAGCAGATCTGGGCAGGTCATCAGCGGAGCCCACATCAAGGAGCTGGAGCTCCTCAAATCCTCTGCGTTAACTTTTATGACGAGTGTTTACGCAAGGTCATGCACATTGACTTACACCTTCGTTTTATGCAAGGCTGGGGGGGGGGGACACATGTCAAATGGAAATGTATCTTGTTTGCTCACGTCTGGAAAGTTTTCACTGTCGCTCTCGAGACGGCTCATGAAGATTGTTTTAACAATCCTAGTTTTATTTCTTATTATTCTAACGGTGGTTTTTCAGCTTTTATTCTGCTCTCGCATACAAAACCACCGCGATGATCATATATGATGTTGAATATCAGAAACAACTAATTATCTATTTTTAAAGTCACGTGAAGCTCGTGGATCTGGTGGAATTAAAAACTAAATAACTGACAAAACAATGAATGATCCTGGTTAAATACTAAAAATACTAAATACTAAAAATATAGCTTTTGGGCCGAGAAGCAAAGGTCAAAGGTCACTGTGAGAGCTACTTCATGAACTTAAAGAAATGCTTTATGATTTGGCTCAAACATTCACTTGGATCTTCAGATGAACTGAATAGAATTTGGTGGTTAAAGGTCAAAAGGTGAAGGTCACGGTGACCTTACATGAAGCACAGGTGGGCGGAGTCAAAGCAGCAGGGTATTTGCAGTTATGTGATGATTCAGTGTAGAAATGGGATAAGACAAGATGATCATTCTTCCTTCTCCAGATGGAAAAAAACTAGAAACTTATATTTTATCTTTAAAAAAGGTTTTAAATAAACTAAAATAAAGTCTTTATTGCTTCTGAGGTCAGTGAATCCAGGGCTGCTCGATTTATCGGAGCTAAAAACATCAGAACATAAAAAGCTCCAACACGTTCAGCAGATGTCGTGAATCTATAAAAGAGAAAAGCCACGAAACATTTGACTTTCACGACTCTTTGCTGGAAAAGATCCGATGATGATGATTCTCATGTAGAACAAACATCTGACCGAGCATCAACCTCTGTCTTTAAATAACCACCCTCATCAGCAAATGAGCTAAACCAACGCCGACCAGTATCAACACAGTTACTTCAAACTCAAGCTAGAGCAAAACAGGGGGGAAACCCAAGATAAACCCATCCAGTCCTCTGGATCGCCCCCTGGTGTCAGGCTGCAGTACAGGTCATGAACCCTGCCTCCTCCATGTTAGCAGATGGGACAGGGACCAAACTTAAATAAAAACTCTGTACGGCCGATCACACCGATGTTTGTTCAACTGTTGCATGATTGACAGCTGAGCCTGACTCCTGATTGGTCAGGTGCCTGTGTTACTGGGACCTGGATGTCACCATCAGGTAGAACCAGTGTCCTGGATGTTCAGGCCTCAGTCAGCGTCGTCCAGTCACTGGTATGAACCCAAACATCTGGTGCACTCCTCCTGCAGCTGTAAGGAAATGTTCACTCTGCTGCGTGTCAACATGTTGTTGTTGTAACCTTGTTCACCTCCTCAGAGGAAACTGCAGCTCCGGCTCTCTGCAGTGATTTGTGGGGGGGGGGGGGGGGGGTGCATGAGTCTGGTCCGCGGTGTTTACTCAGCAGCTCGTGGTGTCGCAGCTTGAGGGAGGCTGCGGAGAAACAGATCAGCAGGAGGGTTACTGACCAAGAGAGAGAGAGAGAGAGAGAGAGAGAGGAGCACGTCCCCCCCCCCCTCCCCCCGAAGAGACACACACACACACACACACACACACATACACTCAGAGGGTGAACCTCTCATAACACAGGTGAAGTCTGAGCAACAGAATGAAGACACATGGATCATAGAGACAAAAAAGAGAATGATTGAGGGATGAGGAACATAGAGAGAGATGATGAGAGGTGGAATTAAATAATAAGAGTGATGGATGAGCAGGAGAGAGAGAGAGAGAGAGAGAGAGAGAGAGAGAGAGAGAGAGAGAGAGAGAGGAGGAAGAGACTGGAGGCCTGGTTATCATCAGTTATTATTGGTCAAGTATGTGTGTGTGTGTGTGTGTGTGTGTGTGTGTGTGTGTGTGTGTGTGTGTGTGTGTGTGTGTGTGTGTGTGTGTGTGTGTGTATGCATGTGAAGAAACCTGCTGGTTTGGACAGATTCGATATTTGGTTGATCTTTAATGAATCCACAATAAGATTGAACAGGTTCTCAACAACTGCACCAAACTACACACACTCATGAATCATTTTTCTAAAGGAACCTGTTTCTCCAGCAACATCCACAAATGAGTCACTGGGAAAACCCTGGAAATGTTGGAAAACTATCAAGAAAGTGAAAAACTAAATCCTGGATCCACGTCCTGATCCACCCAGACATGTCATATCCTTCCCTGACCCATGGATCACATCCTTCAATCAAACAGAGGGACAGGGTGAGAACACAACCTCCTCAAACTCTCAAACCTCTCAGACCTAATGACAGAGCTACAGAATGAGGACATGTGAGACGGGGCGAAGCTGTAAAAAGGGAGTATTCACTCTCCTCCGAGTAAATGTTTAACAGAAATGAGTTTTGAGAGTCACGGCTCCAGATGTGTGGGTCATCAGGCTGAAGGAGCCGGGGGCCCCTCCAGACCCGGAGAGGGCAGCGTGCAGATGGGGAGGTCCTCGTCTTTACAAGGGCCCGGCCCTCCAGAGACCACCCGGCCGCCGCTCTATCAAGTCATCGCACTAAAGCCTGAAACATGCTTCTGCGTTTTCACGGGCCCGTAAGCGCAAGAGCCCTTCCGGGTCCCTTAAGTGCTTATGTATCCCTCCTTACGTGCTGACGGGTGTCGACCCCCTTCTCTAAAATTTACGGCAAAGCTCCGCAAGCTCACTCAGCCCGCAAGGCTGTGATTGGTCTGCTCTACATCCCTTCTGGAGCTGCATTTCCGGTTTCATGCCCCATAATACCGGCAGAAATCACGGAAGATTTAGAAGAACGAATATGGACCAAATAGAAGAGCACTTGTTAGAAGATATCCGACAGTATGATCACTTGTATAACCTCTCACTGACTGGCGGATTTGTCCGCCAGAAAAAGGCTACGAGGAGCCGCAGTGGCTATGTAAATAAACAATCGACGAAGAAGAAAGAAGGCGTCTCTAAGGTCGTCTCGACAAAAAGCATTACTCCGCCTAGTGTTCTGGCGCGGAATTGCTTTGTAAGACGCGCAACGGTTGGGGAAGCATGAATGAAAACGAGTCTTGCGCCACAGCGGCGTGAAAAGACGCAGACGCAGTCGCAGAAGCATGTTTCAGGCTTAACGCACTTTACAGGAGGTGAAGCTCATCGTCTGCCTCATTTAACTGGAACATCACAGTGGGAGCGAGGGAACGAAGGAGTGAGGGAGCGAGGGAACGAGGGGACAAGGGAAGGAGGCGCAGCACAGGGAGGAAACTCTCTTTTCCTAAGTTTGTGATTGAGATGTTACTTTAACAACTTGACCTAATGACGTCATTCTGTAGGATGGTGCTGAAGAATAACTGTAAATAAAGAATTCCTCCAATTGTACCTAAATCTCCCAGAAACGGATGAAACCAATTAGCACTGATGAAGTCATTTAGAGACGAGTCGGTGCTGCAGTGATCGGGGGGTTACTAAAGAGATCCCACTCATACACCTGCTCGTCAGTCTCAGCTGTCAATCAAGACGTTTAAACCTGTTCTGACGTCATCAAATAACAAAACCAAACTGTTCAGAAACACTTGAACAAACTTCAGTGTGGTAACAACGACCTGAAATGACAGAAACCATCTTTGAGAACTTTTAAAGTGTGTTGGGGTTTGTGGTCTATACTGCAGCCGGCCACCAGGGGGCGATCAAGAGAATCTGGCTTCATGGTGTATAACGTTTTTCTTATGTTTCTGCAACTTTCATCTAAAACTGTAAATCTGAAATTGTGTTTTCTGTGTTTATCTCTAAAACAATTTACAGTTTTTGAGACGGACACAAACACGTGTGGAACATTCTGCTGTCGTCTGATCTCAGGAAACTTCTCATCTCAAAACCTTCTTCTCATCTCAAAACATTCTTCTCATCTCAAAACCTTCTTCTCATCTCAAAACCTTCTTCTCATCTCAAAACCTTCTTCTTCCTCATCTCATCTCATCGGAGACGTCGTTACGCAGCCGGTGACATTTTGTCAACAAGGAAAAGAGAATCAAGAAACCGAAGCGAGAAACGTTTCTGCGTCCTTATTGGCTGAGCTCTGTGGATGTGGATGAAAGCGATGATGACCGGGATGAAGAGCGAACAGGAGCCTCCGTCCACTTGCGTCAGCGATACCTCAGGAGAGCCCCCCCCCCACCCACTCTTTCAGTTACAAGCTCTGCAAGTGAAGCGTGACGGGACCAGGACCTCTTCAAACACATGGACTCTTTTAGGAGTCGTCCAAGCCGTTACACACGCTTTGCTTTTCTCATCAGCCGAGTCGATCTGTAGGAAGTGACTGGCTTTGTCGTTCTCCCCGGCCCAGTATTATTCTTTGCCTTTTTTTCCAAACAATACCACAGCGTGTGCTGATGTAATGTAAAAACGTCTCAAATTGGGCCGTTAAAGAACCTCTGTCCCAGAGGCTGAGGCTGGCGGCGGATCCCCAGCGGTCGCGGTGAGGCAACGTGGACTGATCCACTTTAAACGGAGCCATCAGCACGGGAAGGAGCCTTTTTATGATTCCCTTTGAAAAATTGATTCCAATTTATAAGAGGTCCAGCAAGGGTGTCATGCGCAGCTCCCCCTCTTAATACTAAATCTTTCAGGCAGAAGCTTTTAAAACTTCAAATGCAGCGAGATCTGCTTACACGTGTCATGCTATCGCCCCTCCAGCCCCTTCCTGTTCCCAACCTGTGTTTCATGGGTGTGAGGGATTCTTTCCAGTGAGAGAAGAGAGGAGCAGCTCCCAGTAAAACACTGGTGTCTGGGTTTCTCATCAATCAGGCCGACACACAGCTCAGGTGCCTCCCAGTCCTCTGAGGGGTTCCTTATTGTCACGTTTGGTGCTTTATAGCAGGTTATGACTTCGATACCCAGATATTATGTTAGGTTTGGACTTCAGGGTGAAACTGAGTGTAGGAGAAGTATAAAGAATACAGAAAAAAAAATGAAAATCGACTTTATTTATTCTGAAGGAAATTCCTGCTCCAAGCTACAATTTAAATAAAATTAGATAGATAGATGGATACTTTATTAATCCCGTGGGAAATTCCTGGGTCCGCCTCCGGTTCTGGGTCCACATCATTCCACCTGCTCACAAACAAACACACACACATATATATCAACAAACACACAAATGCACAGAGGATAGAACACCCTTCTCTATACCTGAATCCGCTGCTTAAATTAATTTCTCTTCTTGTCCGGTTCTCACATCATAGAACTCTGCTCTGTAGTTTTTACAGTATCCTGCTGACCGAGGAGAAAACACAACCTCCTGGAGTCGGTTGTTGCAGGAGAATAAGAAATGTGTGTTTTCATTGCATTAATTAATCAAATAAAGCGACTGCACAACTGGGAATAAATCTGAGGAGACAATTGTTTCAAACTGGTGCATGTGTTCCCAGATGTCTCAGCCCCCCCGACCCCCAGATGTTGCTCCGATCTGCAGAAATTCATCCAGGACAAAGTGAAAATAAATATTAAGATTAAGTTCTAGGACTTTTTCAAACGGTTTAAACCCAGCGGTGCTGTACAACATGAGCTACTGTAGAACCACATTAATACCATCACAGCTCATTGCTAATCCTGATAAATCTTCATGGGTCCACCTCGTCTTTAGTGCACTGATGGGGATTTCTCCGGTGGAGGTTTGGGATCAGATCATTTTCTGTTTCACATCGTGTATGAAGCCTGCAGCTGTTGAGGCTGAGCAGCGGAGGCGGGACTCACCTGAGCTCCAGCCGCAAGAAGGTGACGAGCTTCTCGAGGAGAAATCAGAGCTCAGCCTCTCAAACACTAAAACTGCTCCTGTCGAGCCACGAGGCCAAAATCATGTGAAACATTTCCAGTCTCATGTAACTTTGGAAACAGGGAGAGTATTAAATAAACACGACAGGTGCAGATGGACGAAGATAAAAAATAAGCCTGTGCTGAAAACATGAGTCAAAGAAATGTTTGATTTTAAACTTCTGCATCGAAATGTTTCATCATCATAATTCTGATGCTGACGTATTCAGATAGTTGTTTGAAAAGTTGATTTCAAAGTTTTTTAGATTTAAAGGCATCGTGACAAATTGTAGAAGAAACAAACAATACAAAAACTAGTGTGAGAAATTGTTAAATATTTGATTTAATATAAACATGTGACAAACAGGAAAGAGTTTATCTTTGTCTTACAGGAAACAGGAAGTTCCAGCAGACCTCACGTTCTCCGGGAGTCGGTTCCATATTTGGAAAATAAAAAGCGAACACTGCTTCTTTATGTTTAGTTTGGACTCGGACAGCCGACTTTGTCATTGTGGTAAAGCGGCAGTTAAAGTTAACGTCTGAGTCTCTGGCTCTGTTCGTGGTTTTTAACTTATCAGATCTCAGCGCTGAGTTTTTCTTCTTTGTCTCCAAAAACAATGACTTCAGTTTTATCTTTTTTATCACCAGTGTAAATTCAGATCCAGTTCCTGATTCGTTCAACGCACTTATTCAGAGTTTGTATGAGATTCTAGTTCCCTGGAGGTTTGGATATATGATCTTGTGTCATCTGCATAACTGTGATGTTATTTTGTTGATTTTAATTATCTGAGCCAGAGGGAACATGAAGAGGCCCCAGGATGGATCCTTGGGGAACTCCACTAGTTAGTATCTTCTGCTTGGATGTGTAATTACCCACAGACAGGAAGTCGTCTCTGTCCCTCCCTGTCCACCCTCATTATTAAAAACAAACCTGTTGAAATGTTGATTAAATCTCAAGCTGCAAATCAAGTCAGATGTTAGTGTTTCTGGTGTTAATTTCTAAAATACAAAGGTTTTATTCATCTGTTTATGAAATGTACCCTAAGTTCTTGGTGGGTTCAGAAAAAAGTCTCTAATGGCCTTTTTGTAGTGAGACTGTGAGACATAATTAAAAGTGTGCGACCTGGCCAACAACACAACATCAACACAGAGTGTGCCACTGTTTTCAAATCAGTCAAATCCTCTTTGATAACTCTCCCACACAAACACACTATCAACACATCTGTATCGTCAATGGACTAAAATAATATCTGAAATGACATTCATGTGTATTTGCATATCGAGAGGAAATGAGATCCGATCACAAGAAACACAAAGTGTGTTTTAACAGCAGGTGTGAACGGAGCCCGACTCTCAGGTCCAACTCTGAACTGAACTTTTCCTCAGCAGCAGAAGTGAAGTTTCGGCTCAAACACTTTTCTGAATCAATCTACGTGACGATGAGTTATTGAGCAAATCAACACACGGTCACCTGGAAACTCAAATCACACTTCTGAGCACAGCATGAGGACGAACGGGGGGGGGGGGGGACTCGAACTGTCGACACGTCGCTCTCAGGCCCAGAGGAAGTGGATGTTTTCCCTGCCTGGGTTGGTTCCTCGGTTCTTTACACATTCACACATCAGTCGTGACGGAGGACCAGCAGAGCAGAGCCGGGTTCCAGGAGGACGCTCAGCGAGAAGTTTAGGACTTTGGGAAGTTGTTCCACATGCAAACCACAAGAGTCATTAGTATCACAGATATATTCTGTTACATCACCGAGTGTAATACATTCCCCTGGATCCCAGCGATAATCACCCGCTGGGAAATGTGGCTTGGCTGGCGTGTGGGGTTTTTTTTTCCCCGTGCTGTCAGAGCCGGGGCGTAAATCTCTTCTTCCAGAGTTGTAACGTGTGCAGGTTCGGTCGGGCTCCAGAAGCCGAGCAGCTGAGCAGCACATGTGGAAAGACCTCCTGCCGCCCTCCAAGGAGCCGCGTGATAGATTCCCTACAGGTGGAGCAGTTTATAGCGAGCGCACATCAACACGCTGTTCACCTTCACCACAGTTCCTGTTCAACCGTACTTTGGGGAAACAAAGCTTGAGAGTCTTTCTCCTCGTTCTTCTCTCGTTTGGACTCGAGAGCTAAAGAGCTTCTCGTTCACTAGGATCCAGGATGAAGTTGTCACAACCTCTCTGTTCCTGCAGGTGAGATGATTTCAAGGCTCAGTGACTCGTAGTAACGAGTTCTGCAGTTTGACTCCACTTCAAACCGGCCTGTCGAGCCGGACAGGAAACTGAAGATCCTGTTTCAGTGTTAATATTCGGCACCGTGGTGAGATGGTGCGTCTGTGGAAATCAAGAGCACTTTTCTTTATCAGCTGTTTTGTGTGATTTATCATCAGAATATGAAGTTAGATATTTAAGATCCACTGCTGCTTGTTCTTTATTTGAGTATTTGCTCTACTTTGAGATAAATATTTAACTTTACTACATTTATGTCTCCGCAAAAGGAAAGAATATAAATAAGTTAATGAGTTCGGGAAGATTATAAATTAATGTTAAAATGCTACTCACATGTTTAAAAGCTCCCGACCACAGAATGTAAATAAACACGTTTGCGGCGAGCAGGGGGGTGGAGCCACGGCGTCAAGTCTAACCAATCGTGAGTCAGTGTCAGCTGTCAATCATGACGTCTCTTGAAGCCTCTTTTTACATAAATTGACCAATTAAAACCAAATCCATCAGAAACATCAAAACTTGAACGAGTGATGAGAACGACTTTAAATAACAGAAACCATCTTCGGTGTATCTGACATGTGATCTGGCTTTTTTGCTTCATCCACGTCCAATTCACTAACATGGAGGAGGCGGAACAAAAGGTGAAAAAACATGTGGACCAGGCTGAAATAAACATTCATGTCTCTTCTATGAATCGTCCACTAATGGTCCTGATGATGTTTGTGAACTTTTCTCTGAGTAAAGAAGTCAAAGACGATTCCCCAGATTATGAACGACACATCAACCCACTCAGAAGGTTTCTCTCTCCTCCTCATGTACAGTAAGAACTTACCTGGACCCACATATGTGACATGTGTGATTTGTATTGGACAGTGTACCCCCCCCCCCCCCCCTGAAACAGAAGGAGAGCTGTGTGACGGCTGCGTTCAAAGGCCGCTGGGCTGTCGTCCCCTCAGATTGACTTTCAGGTGATGTATAGGATGAGTCCAGTGTCTCAGCTCTGACTTCAGTGTTCTTACCCCCCCGAGTCTCGCAGGTTCCATAAAACACTTTCATGTAGCTCGCTCACTGGGGAAAAAAAAAAGAGAGTCCTGTAAAAATGTAAAGCTGGAGTCAAACGTTTTATTTTTCATCCGCAGGCTTCGGATTTCACTTTTTAAACCTTGAGTCAGACTTTGCTTTGTTTCTCCTTCTGGGACAAACTTGAGGACAAGAACTGCAAATGTAAAGTTTGGAGTAATCATCCAGGATGTCTGCTCCGCGGCTGGAGGACATCTCATTCTCCTGTTGTTTCTCGTTGTGTAAAACACGTTTCAACAGTTTGAAGTTTGCGGCAAAAGAGGAAGTTCTTATGCCCCCCCCCCCCCCCCGGCAACAGCCAGTGGCCAAAGATGACGTTTTCTGGTTGTATGCGCTCCTGTGAACACGATATGTCAACAACGCCTGGAGGGAAATGTTTTACATATGTTTAAAAAGTTACTTTAGGTCAAAGTCAAAAGTCAAGGTCGTTGTGACTTCACCAAAGACACAGTTTGCCTCGTGAACACAAAATCTCAAGAACAGATTTAACACATTTGGTACAAACGTTCACTTGGACCCAAAGATGAACTCATCAGAATCTGGGTTCTTTAAATTGTCTTTATAGAATTCCTTCAAATTTTGACCAGATTTCAATTGGACTCAAAGATCAACTGAATATCTTCCAGTAACCGTGACCTCTGAAGAGACTGGGAAATATATGTATGCAAATTCCACTGGTTGGTGAAGACACACCATCACAAAGCTGTAATTCTAGTTCTGTATTTTAATATTCGGCACAAGAATATTTAATATTAGTTAACAGGTGACATGACAGAACCTGGGCCTTAATTCATAGCAGCCTGAGGCCACGAGGCCACACCCACTCCTGTGTCAATACAGATTATTTATGACCTTTACAACAGTTTCATACCCACAAGGTTCATGTTTATGTGCGAGATACAGATCATGAGAAGAAACAACGTCCTTATCTCTGTGCTGGTGTTGGTAGAAAGTTTTGGGTGTAAGCATATTCTTATTTCTTATTCAGGTGTCAGATAAAGCCACAGCTCAACAGAAAGAGAGACGAATGGACCAATTAGGGGAGAGGATTCCAGCATCCCCACGAGAGGCAGCGTCAACAGCCTCTTCCCACAGATAAGAAATGGAAACCAGTTTCTTCACAGTGTATTGTCGAGGAAACAAAATGTGTTGATGTGACAACAGGGAGAATAGCAGCGGCCGTGTTGACTCAACAGGGACAAAGTGTCACAGTGGCAGCAGCCGGTCCTGAAAGAGCAACTCCAAGGTCAAAGCCTCGCCCTGCCACTTCTGCAGGCTCAGCAGGTTCCCAGTGGTTCCTCTCACATTGATAGGAACCACTAACTTTTCATTTTTCTGCTAAGTTTGCTTTTAATTTGTTATTAGATGAGACGTTGTGATTGACAGCTGAGACTGTGTGTGACCTGGATCTGGGTCAGAATGACTTCACGAGTGCACGAAGCATCCAGCGAACAACTGGACGCCTGGATGTGCAGGTGTACCTGACCTTTGACATCATGGTAGCAACATGAAACCCAGGGATAAGGCTGAGAGTGTTTTGTCTCCATCGTCCACCTTGACCTCCTTCTTCGTCCTGTAATACACGTCTTTACCGGACTTCCTCCTTTTCCCCCGTGATATTTATCAAGTTAAAACCTGGAGGAGCAAGACCCAGAAGAAGCTGAGAGGAGCTGCAGTCGTCTTTGAGGATTCAAACCTACATTCTGATGCTCGTGTTTGTGTCTCTGTTGTTTGTGTTGTTATTTTGGGTTTTAAAAAACATTAAAAGAGAGCTGCAGTGTTAATATCAGCTCACACACAATCAGCTGCTCCAGATGAGTCGACTTGGATGGACCAGTGAAAGTGTCCCGCTCCGCCCACGCAGACACAGGAAGTCCCAGTCTGGGCTTCGACTGCTGGTCTGAGGACAGACTATTAAATCCATCTTTCCGAGTGGAAGACAGCTGCCGCAGGATGAGCCGTGTCTGTGCTCAAGGTGCTGGACACAGAGCTGATGGAATCTCTGCACAGGAAGCAGAGCTCGGAGGATTCCCAGTGTCCCTGGGTCCCAGTGTCACTGGGTCCCAGGGTCACTGGGTCCCAACAGCACACAACACTCACACACAACTTTTCTTAATAATTTAAAATGACAACAATAAAAACTCACTTAATATTAATGACCATATTCAGGAGAAGTGTCTCTGGAGCTCGACCTCAACCAAAGGGGGAGGGGGAGGTGGGGAGGTGGGGGGGGGGCCGTACATCAGCACATTTGAATAAACTCATATAGGCCTATATGCAAATCAGAGCTTTTAAGTGTAAACCTTGGTAATGGTGCTGTTTGCTGTGGTTAGCGTGAGCCAGGTGTGTTAGCAGAGTTACAGCTGCTCCACCTGCACTGACCCCTGCACGCCTCCGAGGCCACGCCCCCGAGTCCACGCCGCCGCGGCCGCAGCTCGTCCTCACGGCCCGTCCACGCCGTGAGGACGTGAGGGGGGAGGGGGGGGGCAGAGTCAACAACCCCGGACAGAAACAACATCTGTGTGCAGCCGGAGTGACAGCCCTCTGCAGAGCGGCGTCTTCTTTGGGTGACAATGCAACACAAAGAGTTTTTCCATAGCATTTACATGAATGTTTAGACTGGCAAATCCCCGGCAGCAGCTGAGCAGGTGGAGAAGACGACAGAGTGACCACATGAGAGCGTCTTCGTTCAGAGGTGTTGAAATACAGATGATCTCAAGGGAGTGAAAAGCTAATGAGAGAGTAATTGTGTGAGTTATCAGATTTAAAGATCGGATTAGAAACACCAACGATGGTCGATGGTCACTTTGTGTTTCTCTGAAGGTTCACGTCTTCAAACTCCGGCTGCTCAAGGATTTACAACTATTTGCATTAACTTGCAAATGTCTCCATCGTCTGATCTGGAAGTGGCTGAATTTGACTTTGTGCTTCATCCTCTCGTGAATGTTGCAAAATGTCTCCGGGGGGACGAATGCTCAAAGCAGCTGCAATTTGCAAACGGACGTCAGAACGATTTGTCTCTAAAGAAACTGGAAGAAATGAAACAGATCTCTTTGTCTGGTGTCAGATCCCAGTGGAGAAGCTTCACTGGTGCTCAATGCTCCAGGCGTCAGTTTGTGTCACAGAAGAAGCTCCAGTGTTCCCTCACCCGAGCTGCAGGCGACTGAAACAACACAAACAGGAGCAGCAGGTGTCACACACATGTTTGTTCTCAACCCTCAGGAGGCAACTGAACAATGCAGCACAATGGACAGACTGTGCCGAGCCAATGTGTAAACACAGCAGGTCGGAGGAGCAGTGACAAAAACGCTGGATTCTAATCGATAGAGATTCAAATTATCGGAAAAGTAATGAAACATTATAATTTGGGACGGATTCGGACAAAAGGTGCAGATCCAGGGAATGTTTGACAAATTCATGAGAATGATATCTTTGAATTTAAAGGAATTATTGGGCCTTGGTGGAGGTGAACTCTCAGTGTTGGTTCCTTTTGATGTGTACTGGTTTATTTGGTCTGAGCCTGGGAAGAAACCAGCTGATCCTATATATTATATTTATATATATTTCACAGGGTATTTATCATCAGGCTTTCAAGGAAATAAGAGCTGGAGGACCATTCGTCTCCCAACACGAGTCCCTCACCAGTAAAGGTTTTTGAACATAAATACAAAAAATAACTTATGACACTAAAGTTCTGCTGTGGGAAGATCAGTGTTTTCTTCACAGCTCATCCACACTCATCACTGAAAGCTCTGGAACCTCCTGGTCTGTCCAGGTTTGAGCTCGCTCGCTCGCTCTGGATCCTTCACACGTGTTCCTCTCTCACATGGCTTCACTCAGACGTTTACCAGGGGACCGACTCAAACACTTCTCATGTTCAAACCCTCTGGAAAACTTTCAGGAAAAGATTCAGACCTCTGCTCGGTGCAAAAAAAACAAAAAAAAAAACAGTTTTCCTGATCCCACATTTTTTTAAGCCTGCAAAAAAAAAATGTGGGAACCAGTTGTCGAGACATTCATGCAAATTTACATCAATTGTCTTCATTTGCATGAGGCGGCCTTTGAAAGTGTTGCCGTCAGTTTCCAACTTACAAAACGTTTTATAGGCAAACTGTCAACTTTCAATATGTTCTCATAGAAACACGTGGGTCACTGGGAGTTTAACATCTAAATGTGTGTGAATGTGTGTCAGTGTGTGTCAGTGTGTGTGTGTTTTCAGGATGTTCCCAGACTCCTTCAGCCACCAACCACCAGCCCATCGGCCCCATTCAGCCCCCATCGGCCCCCATCGGCCCCCATCGGCCCCCATCGGCCCCGGGCCTGTCAGCCCAGTCTACATGGTAATTAAGTGGGAGCACCTTGTCACAAAGCTGCACTGCAACACATTTCTTACTGGATTACAAGGTGCTGGGAAGGAATGCAGCCACCGACCGACCAGTGCTGCTGCTGGTAGAGACAGAAACAAGTCGGGTGAGAGTGAACACAGAGCAACCCCCCCCCCCCCACACACACACCCCCCCACCCGGCCCTTCACGCCCGCTGCTCGTCAATGCAAAATACAACATGTGCCATTTATTCCTTGAGTCAAAATAAGCCGGCGTGTTGTTTCCCTCCTGTGAACGAGGCGGTCGGGGGTTTGTGGCGCTTTATGGATTCTTAATGTGCAGAGGATTGTAGCGTATCAGAGTCGGTGGCGTGACAACGGCAACAGGGGGATGGATGGCTTGGTCCAACACCTGGAGGAGGGTGTGTGTCTGTGTGTGTGTGTGTGTGTGTGTGTGTGCGTGTGGAGATGACTCAAGCAGTGATAAAGCAATAAACCGAGCACAGTCACTGGCAGGGCAGCTAAATGTGATATGGGCAGGAGAAGAATGGAGCTGTTGTATCACAGCAGGTGTGTGTGTGTGTGGGGGGGGGGGGTCTGATCCTACAGGCTTGATTTCATTTCAATACTTATTTAAAACTATTGATTTGAATCTCAAATCGGACGCGTGTGAATCTTCAAACTGCATCGTGTCCAGAAGAAGACGTGAAAGTGAACCTTCCTCTTCTGTGCACGGACGACAACGACGCTGTGAAACTTTAATTTGTTGTAAATGTGATAAAAAATGTAAAAACAATAGAATGTGATGGTTTATGAATTGTTGAATAAACTTATAAGTGTTACTAAAATGACTTTTGACATCAGCACATGACAAACTGTGAGTGACCTCTGTTGTGTTGTCTTGAAACCAGAGCTGCTGAAAGACAAATTCCCAGGCCGAGTGTGTGGGTGTGTGTGTGTGCGTACGTATGTGTGGGTGTGTGTGTGTGCGTACGTATGTTTGTGTGTGTGTGTGCGTGTGTGTGTGTTGCTTTTTTCCGATCATCGCAGCATGAAGGAAAGTCACTCAAAGTCTCCAAATGTCAAACGACACCTGTGGACCCCAAACAAAATGCTACTGTGAGAACTAATAGTGTTGATAAAAGGTGTGTGTATGTGTACGCGTGTTACTGTTTGTGTGTGTGTGTGGGTGTGTGTGTGTGTGTCGCTCTGCTGACATGTTAAATCTCACACATGAGACTGTCAGGATTTCAGCAGATACTTATCAGTGGCAGTTAGTGCAGACAAACACTGTCACCTTCTGCTCAGCAGCCAACTGCTGCTAGAGCACACACACACACACACACATTATCCCACACAAAGAGACACACAAACATTGTTAAGTCATAGACAAAACAATGTCTTCATTGTGCTCAGGATTTGATACTTTGGGCAATAAATGTTCACGTCTGAGGGGAAATTTGCCAAAACTAACATATGGACGTGTGTCCGACATTTATTATGATTAAAATTCATCTAATTGAACACTGTGTCATAGTTTCTAATGTTTCCATCATAAAGATATGATGTCTACACGGAGTTACGTTCAAACTCAGGACTCCTACAGCTGCCTCTCTTCACGATATCCACGTGTTTTTATATTTATTCCACCACAGAATTCAGCCTGGAAACTTCTGGATTTAAATGTTCAGCCACTTTAATGTTTGGCCTGAATCCTGTGACCTCACACACACGTCTTCCTCTTTCTCTGTGTCTCCAGTTCATATCTCAAGTTCATTTTATTTACCGACCGAATATTTCACATTAAACAGAAATAGAAAAAGTTGAGATGAGAAAACCCTCAGAGCCATAATGTGTGTCTGGTCCTCACACAGATAGTAAGCCACGTCCACACACTCCTGAAGTGAAGTCCTCGCTCTGTGGTGACTCAACATGTCATCATCTCAGGACTCATGGAGACGGCCTCACGTCCTCGGGCTTCACGGGACGTGTCCCTCAGAAGCAGAAGGAGACAGGTTCACGTCCACGAGACGACAACAACAGATCTGTGACTTTCCTTTCACCCGGAGTGCTGCTCATTACTCCACGGATCAGTGTTCTGCAGCTCATGTGAAACCCGTGTTTGGAGCATGTCTTTCAGCGAGTACACACACACACACACACACACACACACACACACAGATGTGCGTCTGAAGGAACGAGTGGAGAGAGATGATCACAGATTAATGTGTCGGTCTCGTGTTTCAAACCTTGTAAAACGCTGCTGGTTCACGTTCACACTCGGTTCATGTGTTTTGTTTGTGTGATTTAAATTTTGTGTTATATCATAAAAACGGTGAAGAAAACTTTCACTGTAATTTTTTGTTAATAATAAGCTGAGTCTCAAATTAACATGAAATAATTTAGATTTAAAATGAGTTTTGACGTCAACTTTAAGCAAAGAACAGATATTTGAGTTGTTCTGTTTAATAGAGCACGATTTGAGACTCTTGTGCACAAGTTGTGTATTTGCTGTTGTCAGTTATAACGCAAATGATAACTAGCACTTTTAATACGTTTATTTTACCATGCACAAGATTAATCAAACTTCAAAAATAATTAAATTAAAGGTATATCACTAATTCTTCTATAAGAGGGCTACAACATTCAAAAGTAACTTAAATTATTTTTTTAAATACGTCAAACTTTAAAAGTTGTAAATAAGGAAACTGTTTGAGAGTTTGTATCCGACTCACTTCTGACCCAAACACAAAGCTGCTGCCAGTTAAACCTGAAAATGAAATACAAGACTTTTTATGGAAAGCGTTGGGTCTTATAAAGTTTATTAACATGAGGAAAACATCGGTATAATGTTTAAATACTCTACACAATAAAGTTATTAAACATGCACACGTAAAATATAATATACTGTACATAAATATCTCCAGCTCGTGTGTTTCCTGACGCAGTGTCTGCAGGTCTCTGGTCTGAGAGGAACCTGCTGGTTCTAGTGCAAGACGAGACACCGGCGTGGAGTCAGTGGAACGCTCGGCTCATGGCGGGTGTGGGTCGTTTCAGGATGGCTTCCACCGAGAAGGACAGCGACTCGCCGGACGCCATCTTGGTTCCCACAGGCTTGGACAGAAAGTCTTTGGCGTAGCGGTCTGTGATCTTAACAGCCTGAGCGTCCTTGGCCGATCCCTCCCTGAACTTGCGGGCGGCCTCCTCTAAGAGCTCTTTGCAGTACGGAGGCCTGAGCTCCGGCCCCACGCCTCCACCTCCTCCTCCACCTCCTCCTCCTCCTCCACCACCGCCTTTCTCATTCAGCGAGTGCTGGATGAGGGAGTGGAAGGAGTTGAGTTTCATGGACAGCTTAGCACTGTCCTTGCTCAGCTTGTTCAAGGCGTGCATGGAGTTCTGGGGGTTTTGGGGGTGCGAGTTGTTGGGGAAGGATTGTCCAAAGCCCCTCTTAGGGGGGGCGAAGGCCGAGCACTCCCTCTGCCCCCTGTGGGCCACGCCGGGGGCTTTGGGATCCGGCTGCGGGGGATTGGACGAGTCCTGCAGCGCCGCCGCTCGGGATCCTTCCAGTTTGGCGGCGAAAGCGGCCGCGGCTTCCTGCTCGGGCAGCTGGCTCTCAGCCGCCATGGCCTTGGGCTCCCACACGGCGCCCGGCTTCATGTTCTGCACCGCCGTGGCGTTGAAGAGACACTGCTGGTAGAGCAGGGCGTCCCCCAGGTTGGACGCACTGCGGGGCCACATCATGAAGCTGCCTCGGGACGGCTGCAGCGGGTAGTGGCGGTAGGTGGTGGCCACGCTGACGTTGGAGGAGATGAGCTCCACGTTGGCCGGGCCCCCGGGGTACTGCATGGACAGGTCCAGGCAGTTGGGCCCCATGAAGCTGCACAGCTCTTTGGGCTGCGGCTCCACCTGAGCGGCCGGCGAGTAGGCCGTCTTGTAGGAGTTGTACTCGGCGGCGTGGTGGACCATGCTGTTGGGGAAGATGAGCGAGGCCGCCTGGCTGGTCTCCATCAGCTCTCGCTCTTTGTACTCCCGCTCCAGCATGATGGTCTCCAGCTCCTTGTCGGCGAAGGCCCTCCTCTTCCTCATGCGGTCGCTCAGCGGGGGGGGCAGAGACGCGTTGGCCGCCAGGAACGGATCCGTCTGCACCGGACGATACCCTGTGGTCACAAGACTCCACGGTTACTGCACGGTTCACATCAGAGGTGGAGTCAAGCAGAAACGTGAACAGATCAAAACGTGCAGCAGAGACACAAAGTGGAACAAGTCTGTTAGAAAGTGCTGATCGCTGTCAGAGGGAGAAAAGAAACCCGACACAAGGCGGGAGAGGAAAGAGGGACAGAGTTAGACGGAGTTAAACCGAGACGGAGACAGAACCGAGAGACGCAGAAGAGGACGGAGATAAGACGAGTGTCTCTTCGTCTGATTGGCTGTTACCTTCCAGGATGCTCTTGGCGAGCATGGTGGACGGTCGGATGTGCCGCTGGTAGATCGACCTCCTCTCGGCTGGAAGGTGTTTCCCAGAGATGCCTTTCTTATCCTGAGAAGAAAATCAAATAAGTGATTAAAATAATATCAGGTTTTTCACAATAAAATGTCTGGAAAATAATGGAAATGACCATGAAAATCAGCAGTTACACAATTAGAACAAAACAATAGGTTGTAATAAAAGGTGTAAATTAAATCACACTGACACAACAGACACACAACAGACAAACTTCCAGATGCACTGTCTTTAAAATACCTTTTACAATAAAAAAACATTTCATTTGTTGTTTATGATTAAAGACTTTTATCTTTTTATGTGAGGTGAGGGGAGAGAGACAGGGTTCAGAACTTAAATTTGTATTTATATTTTTATTTAGCATTTTTATTGATTTTTTATAAATACACTGATGAATGATTACTGAGCGTTCAGCAAAATAAACAAACTTTTAATGAACCTTAAACTCAATCTGACCAAAGGTAAATTGAATTGTGGAAGCTGAAGTTTGGTAGAAAAACAAATCAGTATTTTCTCTGGTTGTGGCTCAAAGTGACAGATCGTCTCACAGGTTTCACTCTGATCATTAGAATCCTTCAGCCTGTCTCACTGTTAATCTGCAGAATTCATATCTCTGCTCATATGACAGAGCAGATTATTCTACGTGTGAGATTTGACATCGTGCAGGCGAAGCTGCAGTGAAGTTACAGACGAGTGGAACATGGATGGAGATATTTACACAGCTACAGACACACACTGGAGAGAGAGTGTGACACTTTGAGCCAACAACACACAAACACAGCTTGTAATCTATGATGCAGACGATGCAATGAAAGATGAGTTTAACATCGGAATTTACTTTATGTTTTAAATAAAGCAACTGGACACAAGAAAGAACTGATTAATAGAACTTATGAGAAGAGAAGTCCGGCTTCTGAAGAACACGTAATACTTTAAATCAATTAAATTTAGTTTTGTACATTTTCACAAATCACACTCAGCCTCACACTTCACAAGGAGCCACGTCCTCTGTACTGGTTTGATTTGAATGAAATTAGAATTTTATTCTATTTGATAAAGTTACGTTTCTTTGAATTGTTTTTAAATAAAATGAATAAAAGAAGCTGAATCACTTCACGAGCTGTCGTTTAATTTAAATGTTCATAATATTCAAGCTGCACAAACGACTTCTCAGTTTTAATTTAATTTAATATAATCTTAATGTTGCCTTATTTGTTGGTTTTATAAATGTCTCATATTCCTTTAGTCATTTTATATATAATGTTGTTGTTTTAAATTGTATCTCATCGTTGTTTTTGTTTGTTTGATATTTTTCTATATTTCACATATTTTAGCTGTACATCTCTTCAGTCTTATAATACACATTGTGTATATTATAACACACATTATATATTTTTAAGTACACATTAAGTGTACATGAAGAGTTTTATAAGATATAGAGTATTATATAAAACACACATTATATATATTATGAGATGAGTGTTTAATAACATTATGTGAATTATAACATGATGTGTATTATACCATGAAGAGTATTATTTAAACACAGTATTTGTATACAGAGTGAGTTTTACCTCGGTGGCCTGCTGCCTGCGGAGCGCCACCTGCGCCGCCATGACGCGCTGCCGCTCCACCACCAGCAGACAGTTGGCGCACTGACAGTCTCTCCAGCGGCAGAAGCGCTTGTGGCCCTTGAGGCAGGACACCACCCCGTGGTTCCGGCAGCGGGCGCACTTCGGGGTCCGGCTCAGCTTCCTCTGCTCCCCCGGGCCCGGGCCAACGGGACCCGGCTTGTCGTCGCTCTTCACTTCGTCCGCGTCGTCCTCCGAGGCGCCGGGGCAGGGTCCGGGTCCGGGACTGGGACCGGGTCCGGGGCTGTAGGAGTCCGCCGGGTCGTCGCTCTCCGTCTCCAGACTCTCCACGTCGATCTCAAACTCGCACCCGGTGCTGTCCGACATGTCTGCCCGAGTCCTGCGGCCGGTCCGAGCTCCGGGATCCAGTCTGGAGACAAACTGGAGTTAGAGTCTGCTGCTGGAATCTGACACGCTCATGATTCACTTTGAATAAACTTATTATAAACTTATTATATACTTATAAACCAGCCAAACTTCTGATCAACTTATACACTTCTATTAAACTCAAGATAAAGTTATCTCAAACTTTTAATAAACTTATAATAATGGATTGTGTTAGTCTCCAAACTAACACAATCCAGCTTCAAGGATTGAAACTAAAAGACATTTGTAAAAACTGTTTTTCTATCTTCTATATATTTGCTTCAACTATTTTTCTATTATTTCTCATAATTGCTGAGATAGAAGCTTATTATTATCCTATTAACAACGATCTTTGAATCTTGAAACATGACAGTGAAGATAATTAACAGCATCTTCCTGCTTGTTGATTATTCCACATGGATCAAATAAGAATAAACACTTATAAATTATTATTAAAGTAAGTTTTCCAATTAACTCCAAGAAACCAAACTAAAAGTTCAATTCATTTTTTTGCTCCTGCAGATTCATTTACATTTTCTTGCACAAAATCAAAACATTCCAAGAAGCAAAGAGTCTTATTGAGCATAAATTATATTAATGTGCAAAACGTGTTTAAAGTGCAGAGTAAAAAATAGAGTTAAAGATTTATAACTTCTGAAAGTGGCTGAACTAGAAATAAATATAAAATAGGTCATGATAGAAAAATGCTCCAGTCCAATAATGTGTCTGTCACAACTCATGCGATCGTGCACATTTAATTAAAGTGGTAACTTCACGCAGAGTTTCGAAGTTTTAGAAGTTTTAGAAGTTTTAGAAGTTTAGAAGTTTTAGAAGTTTTAGAAGTTTAGAAGTTTAAGAAGTTTTAGAAGTGTCTAACTTTGTGTTCTCTGATCTGTGGAATAAAGGAAACAGAAAGTTGTGTTTACCTCCAGAGGCTGATCACGGATCTGGTCCAGGGTTGTTGAACAATGTGCAGACGGACACACACACAGACACACACAGAGACACACACTGTGGGTCCAGGCTGGTTAATTGAAGCAGTTAATTGAGCCCCTCTCTCTTTCTCTCTCTTTCTCACTCTCACTCACTCTCTCTCTGCGTCTCTCTCTCTCTGAACTTCTCTCCTTCTTCACCTCGCTTCTATGAACCGCTGCAGTCTGAGCTCTCTTCTCTGATTGGCTGCAGCTCAACACTCACCCACCAATAGGACAGCGAGCAGTTACCCGGTGGGGAGGAGGAGGAGGGAAGGGACGGGGGGGGGGGGGGGGTTCAGCTAGTAACGACGAAGAGTAGTGTGATTACTTCTCCTGAATATCGAATCCCCATCTTAATAAATAATTTGTATATGTTAACAGCTGTTTTTAGATTTTGTTGTCTGCTGCACATTTCATACAGACAACAACTCGACAATTGCACAACTACACAACCTATATGTTTCATTGCACGTTTTAAAAACAGAGTTGAATATATAAACATAATTATTATTTGTACTTGTATGGTATGTAGTATCTTTATTCATGTTTTTAAAACTGGATGTTCTCATTGCATTTTTTTTATTTATTTATTTTATTTGCCTTTATTTAACCAGGTCGGTCCCGTTGAGATACAATGACCTCTTTTGCAAGGGAAGCCTGGCCAAGACAGCAGCATACAAAATGTCAAACAGTCACAAGACACACACAAATCACATAACACAGATCAAACAAGATAAGTTCCCTGTTCCCTTAAGATAAGGCAACAGGACTAAAGCTCCGGATTCCCACCAAAACAAGAACAAGTGTGGTATGAAGCCGCTCCAATTTCTCTCACACGAGTCTTCAAAGTGTCAAGGTTTATGAGCTCCTTTAACTTTAGGGTTTTTTGCAGTACATTCCAAGCAGCAGGTGCAGCGAACTTAAAACAGTGCTTACCAAATTCAGTGTGTACTTTGGGCATAATTAATAAATAAAGCTCATTTGAACGTAAGCAGTAATTGCTCTGGGATTTAAAGATGTACTTACATAAGTAGTGGGGGAGCAGACCCAAGATAGCTTTATAAATAAAAATATGCCAATGTATAAGGCGGCGTGCTGCCAGAGATGGCCACTCAACTCGAGCATATAAGATGCAGCGGTGAGTGAGGGCTTTACAACCAGTGACAAACCTTAAGGCACCATGATATACAGTGTCTAGAGAACGCAGACAGTTTGCTGGGGCATTCATATATAAGAGATCACTGTAATCAAGTACAGGGAGGAAAGTGGTAGCAATCAACTTTTTTCTGGTAAAAAAAAGAAAAACAAGATTTGTGACGGAAGAAGAATCCCAGTTTCACTCTTAATATTTTTACCAGATTTTCTACATGTGGTTTAAAAGAAAGTCGATCATCAATTAAAATGCCGAGATACTTGTAACAGTTCACAAGTTCAATTTCATACCCTTGCAATGACAAAATGTTGGGTGGAGACACAGGCACTTTTCTGCCTGTGTCTTTTCTGCTAGATTGTTGTGTATCTACATCAATGTAGATACACAACAATCTACATTGATGTGTAGATTGTTAAGTTATTTATAAGGAGGATCAATGAAGGTTAAACTTAACTTTTCTTAACTTGTGTTAACTTTTCTTAACTTGTGTTAACTTGTGTTAACTTGCGTAGAGCTCTTCACAGCAGTGATCTAGTTATCTATGAACAGTTCAGTTTCACAGTTGAACTGACAGCAGCAGAATCAATCGTCTCTTTGTCTCTTCTCCAGAGACACACAGAGGACGGTGCTGGGGATGGTTTTGAGTTTTCACTGGTCATGTAATGATGGAACAAGATGGCACTTGAATTTCCTTTGGGATTAATAAGGTCTATTGTATAATATTGTATTTTATAAAAATGGTGAATGGTCTTTATTGCAGTTAAAAACAACAAGTGTGTGTATTGTGAGAAACTCTAATCTGAGATGTCATCTGTGAAGGTTCTTATCCTCCATCTTGAGGAGAACGACTCTACTGACGGATTTAATTCATGTTCTTTTGTCTTATCTGGAAATGACTTTATTAAATTGCTTCTGTTTTGTGTGTGTCACGTTATAAAATGTTGTATTATTGCATCACAGAAAGTTTTCTCTATATCAATCTCCCCGACAGGGATTTTCTTTACCTATAAAACAAAGCAGGGAAAGTCAAATCATTGTTCCCTGAAGTCCATTGTGGTCAAATACATTTCTTTATTAGTTGTTTTAACCTTAGAGTCAAAAATGTATACGTGTATATTGTCATTTAGTTAAATTGTCTTTTTAATATCGTTTTAATTTCACCCTTAATTCAATTAAAAACTGATTAGAAGGACACAGATTGCAGATTACAACACAACAGATTGTGTTTAAACGCAGTATTTTTAAAATGTAGTCTCATAAATAAGAAGCAGCCGCTCTGTGGGCTCTAGTGTCAGATCCTGTGATATGTGTGTATTTGTCTTTGTCTATGATGTTCTAATGAGCCTCTGTCAGTAGCTGTGTTTACAGAGTCGTCAGTGACCCAGCAGAGGCGGGGTGGTGGGGGGGGGGGTGATAAATGTGTCATGCAGGTTGATACAGTCCGTCGTCCTGGCTCAAGCAGCTCAGGAGGATAACAGTGTTTTCACAACAATCACACCTCCAAATAAAAAACACAAAGTCAGCTCGTCCTGCAGCAAACAACCAGAACCTCACGTGAAACACACAACACAACTCTAACACCGCACATCACCAACTGGGAACGGTCACCACTGTAACACTATAATCCCAAATAACAAAAATAATCCTCATAACACGTTTAAAACTCAAACTTTAAGACTACGTTTCCAAACCATGGTCTCGAACTTGAAACTGACCCATGATACACTTCATAGACCAAACGCTACCTCGTCCCTTAGTGCTCAACACAATCTCATATTTCAACTTACACATTTCAGCATAACCCAAATACAAATGTGTCCAGACTGAAGACGTCTCTTGAATAAACACTTTAACTGACGGCTTTTATTTCTCTTTAACTTTGACATGAACCTTCTTTCTTTCTCTCTCAGTGTTTTTGCTCTACATGTCTTTTTCTTGCTTGGTCCCACATGAGGACTTCAGGTCTGTGTCCTGTGGGTGGGACCTGAGCTGGTGAGAGGAATGTCCACGTCCTCCTGACGCTCGGCTCTTTGTTCTCTGCGTATTCAGAGAAAAGCCTCGACTCAGAGGAGTAAAAAGAGACATTGCAGAATTTGCTCAGCGACCAACTGACTTTCATGGGAACTGACGAGGACACAATACAGACGCTGCTGAACAGGAGCCGGTCGCTCTCCAGGCTTTTGTGTCTGTTGACTGGTGACGTGAAATGAATGAACACGTTTGAAGAAGGACATGAATCTCTGTCATGGAACCGGGGGAACATGGTCCTTCTGGTTTGACATCTTTAAAACTGAACGATGGAGAAACAAATCTTATTATTAAATGAATGTGCATTTGAATGAGAAATGGAATATCAGGCTACTATCTATCTGCTGTCTCTCTGTCTGTCTGTCTATAAAGTATTCTGGTTATTTTATTACCCAACTTGTGACTTATTGTCTTTTCCAG